>NC_044279.2:62998718-63098718 GCF_004027225.2 Strigops habroptila | reverse complement strand
ATATTAAAATGCTGTGTGATTTGGATAAGATATCTGGGTTTCCAGTAGGAGTACAAAATGTCTGTTTGCACAACAGAAAAGGAAGGAAAAAAACCACCTTGAGATTCAGGAATGACAAAACAGAATTAAATGGAATTTCTCCTGTGGCGAAGTAATTACGGATAGTTTCACATGGTTTCAAATTATTTTTTCTCCTCATTCTCACTACTGGGTTAACTAGGTTCATTAGGGAAAAAAATATATGGGAGCTGAGTTCTAAACCTGCGTTTGCCACTAACTGAGTGGGTGACCCTGGCAACTCACTTAATTTTGGTCTCAATTTATTCATTACAAGGAGGTGAGACCTAATCTTCACACTGTAATAACCCTGCTAGATACTGTTTCTATAAAAAATTGAAATGCTACTTTCAAAACTCTGTTCTTCACAGTGCATGAGTGATTAAAATAACACACACACACAGAGTTTTAAATGTAATCAGACATTTACTGAAATAGACAATAAGCTTTTTCTTTTTTTTTTCCCCTAGTAGGATTGTATGTTATTCAGGATTTTGGTTGAAGCTGTATGTACTGAAAAGCAGAATTTGGCCCTTTGCAAATATTTCAGACAGCATAAGATGCTATTTGGAGAAGTATAAACCACATAAAAGAATCTAAAAGTTAATGAGAGAGAGAAAAAATTATCTAAGGATCTAGATTACAAAGCACATTGAAAAACATAGTTTTAGAGAACATGTAATTTTTACATGCTGGGTATTATTTAGATTATTAGATGGAGATTTCTTAGATGTTTCTAAGTAAGTGACTTAGGGACACAAGTACTACTGGCTTTAAATAGTCTGTGTTCTCTTACTTCCCACAAGACATTTTTGAAAATTCTCCCTGTCAAATTGTAGAGAAAAGGAAGCAGGTATTTGTCCCACATACATTTTTATGAGTGCCTGGAAAACTTGTTTCACTCCCACCCATCCTCCATTCCCTGGAACAGCTTTCTAAACACCCATCGAAAATGAAACATGCTTCGAGTGAAGGGAAGAGGAGAAGTTGCCCCACTTTGCCTACCAAAGTTAAAACAAGCCCAAGTGCAGGAGAAATGAGAGCAGAGAGTTCTTGTTTACCCTCCTCATCCACAGACCTCCTGACTGCACACACTACTATCCAGTAAAGGACTTTTGATGACTTTGCTTGAATTAACTCTGGTTCAGTAATCAGCAGGGGCCAGTAAAACAGCGACGCCTTAGAAAGAAAGGAGAAAGGTGGGGGGAAAACTGAACACAGAAGAAAATGGACACTTTGAACCAGTTCTGGATTCTACCCTCATTGCTGTTTATGTGTCTGTCTCCAAGTCCCTCTCTTAAAATCTTTTCTTGGTGAAACTGGGGTGTCAAAAGAGGGGAATGTTATGAAGTTGCAGACCAGGATGCAAGACAGATCGAAGCACAGAGCCTTTAGCTAGATTTTCAGCACTCCTCAGCTGCAGGTGAGGTGGCCAGATTTACAGAAAATTTCAGCTCTTTGGGTACTGAATTATTCTAGAAAATGTAAAATCTCAAGTGTCATAGCATGGGAGCAGTTAGATAACATGGTTTAGATGCCTATCCAAATTAGTTTAAAACCTTGTCCCAAATATTAGATACTGCAAAAATGATGAAGAAAAAGAAAAGTCAAACAAAACTGCTCAGTTAGTTTAAGCATTTTAAGGAAGGCATTCAAACACAGTTGCTGAAGTGTGCTCAAATGTCTATTAAAATGAAAGGCTGATTCAGTGTTTGCCTTGTTTGGTAATGCTGTGAAAAGAAGGTTAGTTTTGCCAGACTAGAGCAGAGAAACCTTTTCACCTCAGGACCCTTCATTTTATTTTAAAAACAAACTGAGATGCTGAAGAATTAACTTGACGTTGGAAGTATGCTGATATTCTTAACAATTTTTGCAAGGACACCACGCGTGTGCCACTTGGAAATGGCTCTGCTTTGCTGGAGGTGAGCTGTGGTACATCTCTTGGGTCTTTTCTACTAAAACTTTAAGTTGGTAGCTGGATCGCGGGCAGATGGAAATGTGACGGTAGAGCTTGGCTGTAGCCTCACAGTGCAGTCACAAGCTACTTGTCTGAGTGTGTTTTCTTTTCATATTTAGCTAACCTGGGTATGTGAGTAATCCCATCTGGCTCTGGCAAGGCCATGCATGATGTTTAGCACTCGTGTATCTGTAGCATGATCCGCACAAGGAAGACAGGAGGTGCAAACCTTTCTCAGGTGAAGCTTTTGCTTACACTGTCCTACTGTATACAGCTATCACAGAAGAAAACAATTGTATGTAAGCTGAAGTCCAGTAGTTAATGCAGGGGTATTTTTTTGGTCTTTTTGCACCTGGGGCTTAGGTACTGCCCTCATCACTGTGGACTGTAATTTAACGTAGCTGAGCTGTTCTTCTCAGTGCAGACTTCCAGTTTGTTCCATCTGTGTGCAGCAAACTATTTGCCAAACTCTGTCCCATGTCTGCTGAAGTTCTTGAAACTGAGCCTTTTTTTTTCTCTGCAGACTGCATGAAAGAATTTTTTATGTAAAGTTAACATGGATGAATTCCATTTTCAAACACCTCCAAAACAGACATTCAAAACAAAATATAGATTTACTTCTATATCCTTCCCTAATTGGGTTATTTGTGTTCTGCGAAACAATCTAAGCTTTCATTTCAAGTAAGTATTACTAGCCTTAATTTTGGCTCGAAAAATTTGAAGCATGATCAGACATTATCGATGTAATACCACTTTTCTAGATCTATGGTTTGAAAAAGCTCTGGGAGGTGGGAATCTTGTTGTTTGGTCAATGGAGTGTTAACTCTGAAGCCTAAATCACGCAACCTTAAAAATCCCTTCTTCATCTTAGGAGCAAATATAGCTACATCGTTTATGTCACAGTCTGCTACCCTGTCCCTTCAGTCATGCAGTCAGATCATCAAACTTTCAGTTTAAAGCTAAAATGTCATTTTAAGGAGTATTCTAGTCTAATTTACTATCTGCTTTTAATCAAGTTACTATTTTGTTTCATTTTAAATTTTCTTTAACCACTCTGATTGACTCAGATAAAAACCAAGGGTGATTGTGCACATTGCACAATGATCTATGCTGGATATTGTGGAAATAAATTCAAGTTAGAAATGACCTCTCAATGCACTCAGGGCTCTGCTTTGCACCACCACTCATGCATCGTAACATCCTTAAACTTCTACCAGTAAAGTCAACATCAATATTACATCCATTTCTACAAAGCAACCATATAAACTTCATCTTTCTACACATACTTTACTTTAATCATGCATATAAATCCATCTACATGCACAGGCTGAATCTAAAAATTTGTAGATATTCAGCTGTAGATATTCAGATTTTCATTGTAAAACTCAAGCAACTTAAAAACAAATTTAAGGCCCCAACTCAAACAGGAATAAGAATGCAATATCCTAACCTGGTTCCCAGCCTGGGGGTAGGTCTAACTGGCACAACATAGTAGTGCAGTTCAGGGTTGGCAAAGTGCTGTGACTGTCTGTGCAGTACTGCACCAGCACTAATTAGATTCATGTCCTGGTTACCTAGCCGGTTGCATTGCTACTTAGACGCGTCTACACTGTTTCCAAATGTGGAAGCTAGTTTAGGGCTTTGTGCCATGTATTGCACTATATAGGAATCACTCAAGGCTGTACCTGTACTTTTTGGTTGTGAAAATGCATTGCTGAGCTCTGTTTGCCACTTGTCCTCCTTTCTTCTACCTAAACGAATGATCTCAAAGATAGTTCAGTGATAACTTGACGAGATTGCTGGGAATGGGCTGTCTGTGAGAGACCCTCAGGGATGACTTTCACTATGGTGCTTATGGAAGAGTCATGCTTGCCTGCCACATGGATGCTGCTCCACGCAGCATCCATCTGTCCTTGTAGTAACACCATGCAACTGCATCATCAGCTGGTGCAGATGACCTGCAGTCCCTCCTAGGAGGGAACCAGTGTCACCTGCAACATGGCTTTGGGGAGATTGTCGCTTTCCCTACAACTGCATATAGCTCCACATTCCTGTAAATGAAGCAGAATCCAAGAGAGATGCTTCTTATGCCCATTTCAGGTTCATCCTCCCCACAAAGAACTAAATAGGGAAGGAGGGATCCTAGGAAGAAGAGGAACCAAATGAACAGAAAGCCCCCTGATTAGCAATGGCCAAGCTCCTACCATTTCCCAACAACTGTATTGTTTCTCCAGTGACTAAGGAGAAAAGGTCTAAGTACTGCATACAGAGTTTGCCCCTGGAGATGGGGGAAGGGAAGGAAATTAAGGTACAAATATATAATTAGCTGCCTAATGTGAGGGACATAAAACACAGGCATTTTTCATTTTGCCCCAGAGGTGACTGAGAATGTAGAACCTCTGGGTAAGAAATCAATGCACAGACTGTCAGGTAAATACATATTGAAATAGAAATGGGGGCTAAGTTGATAGTTCTATGAGGTCATATAATAAAGTCTATAGTTCTTTCATCAGTGCTACGAACAATGCAGTTACTGTGTTTCTCCCCTGGTGTAATAGCAAAGACGGTTGCTAGACTCTGAAAATAAATTATGCCGTGCTTTATTAAATGGTAAACAGCTGTTCCAGCCACAATACAGCACATGCTAATTGAAGATTGCCTTAAGCAGTCCTATAATAAAAAGCTTTTAAGAGTTGGAGAGGAAAAAAGAAAGTCAGCATCATGACAGACTTACTATCATGGGTTCCCTTAGTTAAAATTTAACACATGGGTCATTCAAGGTGAGAAGTATATTCTGGGAGAAGATCTACAGTAATGAATATTTAAGAATCATTAGCAGGCTCTTTCATGCCATGATGCTGTAGGCAAAGACGTGCTTAGGTAGGCAGTACAGCCACAAGGTTCTCATCATGCTTCCACGTCTTGTTTTGCTGGGAGATATGTATCCAGGAATACAAGAAACATGCGTGAAGAATTGTTTTTTCTGAGGTGGTGATCCTCAGCCCAGAAACCTCACCACTTTCTTGTGGGAATCACCCTGGATATTGTGGCAGAGAATGAGAACTATGGTGTGAGCTGTAAGAAAGCATACATATAACAGACAGAAGATGATACATGGCATTGTGGGCCCCAAATAGGTAATGTTTCCCGAGCAGGTGTACCACTGTTCCTCTGCAGAGCCTTGGTCCATTGTGCTAGCCTGCTTCTGCGAAACTGAGGAGGTGTGCTGTGGTCAGTGGTTATCAAAAAGGCTACTAGGAATACCAAGGTATGGTCATTTTATTTTTTACATTGAGAGATCTCCATCCCTGTTCCTTATGCTACCTTGCGCAAGTGGCCTTGTGCAAATATCCCCCCCTTTGCACCTCAATTTTCCCATTTTCACTTTGCATTAAAAGGACAACAGGAAGCTTGATGTGCAAAAGTCCTTTAAGAGCCCTGAATGATAGCTACTATGAAAAATATAAATATATTTATAGCAGTCCTCACTGACATAAGCATTTGCCCAAGAATGACATTCAGATATATGGCCCTCAGGCCACCAGAAACCTGCTTTATGGAAAATTGCTCACAGAACTAAACTACATATGTGTGTGTGTGTGTAAGCATGTGTGTAAAATAAAAATAGCAAAATAATCCATAGGAGAGAACACTAAGGAAAAATGTCATGTTTTCCCCACTACACACAATAATGTCTTGTCCTGTATTTGGAATTTCTCCTTCAG
This sequence comes from Strigops habroptila, assembly GCF_004027225.2. Taxonomy (NCBI): domain Eukaryota; kingdom Metazoa; phylum Chordata; class Aves; order Psittaciformes; family Psittacidae; genus Strigops; species Strigops habroptila. The sequence continues at coordinate 63,092,979 of NC_044279.2, read as the reverse complement.
AAAAAACTCTGTTAAGATGAGTGCTGCAGGGTGAGCAAGAAGATTTTTCTTAAAATGTTTGCAATAAGCAAAATGCTTAGAAATTAGGAAAAAAGACGTGCATCAATCCATTAGGTGGCATGCAAATATTTCATTCTGCTCATACAAATCATCTGATGCGCTTGCAAATTCATGCAACAAAGTGATGGTTTAATAGAACTGCTCTTCCTATAGAAATGGAAACAGGTAAAGTTTTCCTTCATTGGACTATGTGAGCATTTCCTTTATAAATAAAAGCCGCAGTATCTAAGGTATTTCCTTTGTTGTGTCACCTTTAGGACTTACTATTTGAAGTATTCCATTGAAATGGCTATGCTCTATGTAGTGTTCAGAATTTTAAGTAAAACCTTAAACAGTTACAAATCAAAGCATCAGGGTACTTTGAAGAAGCACATACACTATATACATTGCATTCTGCATGCATATGCATTGCTGATATCTATTTACCATGAACACATTCACAAAAACATTACAGCTTTGGTAAAAATATTTCAAGCAAAATATAAACATTAAAATGATGATTTAAAAATTATATAATTTTTAAAACTCAGATTTCAGCGTATTTAGGGCTGGTTCTTGAAGTATGCTTTCAAAATATGTCAGATTCTGAGACAAATCTCAATGATATCTTTCTGGCATTAACCCAGTTGTTCCGACAAATACTGCACTAAAATAGGAAGATGCATTAATTACAAATAATTGATTTTTTTCCTCATGTATTTATTAAATTGTTTAGATTCTAAGCTATTGATATTTTTACACCTGCACATGGTTTTATAGCTTCTTCCCCGTTCCCTATGATTTTTATTCCTCTTCTTAAAAGAATGCTTAAGGAAATTCTATGCCAACGTCTCACTCAAATTTATAATTAATGTAGCAGAAAATTATATTTCTAATTAAATAAAACTGAGCATGAATTGAGGCTAATGCTAGAAGCATTATAAAGAGTATAAAGTTAGGAGAGGAACAAAATCACAAACAATGAGCAGGTAATGTAACTGCATATTTTAGAAACATCTCAATTATTACATCCACAAAGGCAGAACCTAAAAAGCTGCATTTCATAAGAAGGTGTCATGTTGACATATATTGCTCATTAAAAAAGGTGCCGTTTGTATATGGGTTACTGTTCTTCATATGCATGAATACTGGTAACACATTGTGGGAAAGGAAAGCCCTTGAGATTTTGTGTAGTTTGAATATTTAATGTAACAATAGTTTGCTCCCTAATAAAGAAAGGAAAGAAATTTGGGAGACGAGGACATAAATTTGCCTATTTATTATTTTACGCTGACTGCAGCTGGGTATCGGCACCCCCTGTACACCCCTTCAGATCTGCCGTTAAAATCAGTGACTGCTCACAGTGGCTGCTCTATAACCAAAACCACAGAGACTACAAATGAAAAGCTTCCCCCTTCCCCTTTTTAAGCAGAAAATACCAAGCTGTGTATGTAATATTCGTTTATAATGTATATATATGTGTACTAACCTACTAGTTATCTCTGCTTACACTCCGGCTGTCAGGAAACTGTCAGCTGTAAAGGCGATAAGGTGGGCAGTTTAAAGAAGATACCAAAGCCTTAAGCTTCTTAATGTGCCAAGAATCAATCCCATGAAAGCAAACAACTTGAAAAAGGGTTATATGTATTTAGGAAATCTCTTGGCTCCCCTCGCCTTCGCCAGAGCCGGAGCTCGCAGTAGAGTTTTCTCACCCTAATGACCCCTGAAGCGGCCCAGCGGGATTGTGAAACAAGGCCGTTACAGGAGGCAGCTTGCTAATTGAGAAGTTGATCGGGGGGAGAGGGATCCTGCTTTACCACGTTAAGTGTCCAAATCAAGCATGACTAGATTGACGCCGCCAAATCGCTGTCTGGAGGCCACTCCAAGCCGGGAGCAGCAGGGCTTTTCACACCTGATAGGCCCCCCGCTCTATCTACATCAAGTCACATTAAGAAGGGGATGTATTACAGGAGTGGAGCCTGCACCCCCTAAGAGCTCTGCCTATGTCGGCTAATTGCGGCTCCCTAGCTTTCCTAAAAGTAGCAAATGCGCCTGGGTGTTGGAGGCACGCGATGCCAGCTCCCGTCACACAGCCCACCTTGCACTCCCCTCCAAAAAATCAGGTGGGCTCTCTCAGTTCAGGGGAAGCAATTAGAAGAATTAATTCTTTGTTCCGTGGTGAACGGGCATGCACAAAACATGCACAAAAAGGACGGCATTTGGGGGGCTATGTGCCATTGTTGAAAGCAGTCCTAACATTGGGAGCTTTAGTGGTGTCTCAGTCTCCAGCCATTAATTCTGCAGCACTGCCAGCCATCCTGCGGGAGCCTTTGCCAGAGACTGAGACACACTGAGGCAGGGGAACTCAGAGCACAGAGGGCCATAAAATGGTAAACTCCCAGACTTTTCAATCACAAAGGGATGCCTGACTGTCTTTTACACCCATGAAAATCTCCCTCTCATCAACAGTTTGATCAAGGTGACAAAGAGAGCGCAGGATTTAATCCCATCTAGGATTAAAACTCAACAATTCCTGCCCCACAGTCCTCAGCCTGCATCTGCTTTAAAAGAGGGAAGTTTTTATTTTCCTATACTGTCAGGAGATGCGGCCACAATGTGGTCAAGGTTGTCCTGTCAATTTATCTGTTATTTATGTAGAGCAGGGGGCCTCCTGAACTGTACCGAGGTAAAATTTAAACTAGGAAGAAAATATAGAAGGATGGGAGTAGTCAGCCTCTAAAATTCAGTGGAGATTGTCTCAGGCAAATACTTAGAGGGACATTTTAAAAGCTTGAGAAAATTTTTAGTAAATAGCATACGTTGTTATACTATGATACAAAAACATGATCAATAGTAAGACTGTCAAGTCCAGACTTTATTTCTCTTCATATACTACTTATTTAGATCTAAAACCGGACTGCATAAAGTCAGGGCATAGCACGATAACATGAAGAAAACATTGGAGAGAAACTGCAAGGCATTACATGTAGAATCCATATTTACTTTGAAATTTCTCTGAAAACCTGAGATAGCTTTTATTTTTCAGAAAGAAAACAAAACCAAAACACACTAAGCCCCACATTTGCCACTTCTTTGCATAAGCGCCTTTTTTTCCCTGAAACTTAAGGAACCATCTGTGAAAAAATCTGCCTATGGCTTTTTTGATAAAAATATGAAGAGAGAATAGTAGGGAAAAAAATATCAAAAGCATCAGTAAAAAGTATTACACAAGAAATGGCTCATAGCTGTAGGTCACACATATATATTGTATTACACACTAACATATATTTTTAAATGGGGGCCATCAAGTTACGTCTTTGGCATGACAACAGATAACCACAGAGATCAGGATGAATCCTCCTCTATCTGTAACATCCCTAGTGCCAGCAAATCTTGAAGAGCTCTGCAAAAGTTGGCTCGTTCTGTTTTGCCATCCTCCCTCTGAAACTGCTTCCCCCATACCTGTTGCCAGATACCAAATATGTCAGATTAAAACTGCGTGGCAAATCCAGCGTTCCCAGGCATCACTCTGGAGAAGGGGAAATGGGAATTTTTTTTGGTTTCTACTGCAGTTACAACTCTGAGCCACTGAAGATGAGCTGATACCACAGCTTATCCCTTGCCTGCCTGTCGCGACGGCGGTCAGCAGCAGACAGCACGGCAGGCACTGCTGCAAGCACAGACAAGCTTAAGTGTTGGGGAGCGATAGGAGAGAGGAAAAGTGTGAATGAAGTGATCCTGTTCCACCTAGGCGTGGGAGCAGGTAAATTTATCCTGCTCTGGACTTTTTCTGTGATACTCCAGGACAGCCTTGCTTTAGGGGTGATGCAAGGTAACAAGAGGCTGATGAAGTTAAGGACGTGTGTTACTGCAGCAGTTTGAGGGAGGGGGAAGATGCAGTTCTGAATTGGTCACAGTATTTAATGTAAACTGCTCAGCAAAGCACTCTGGTGCACTGTATATACATGGCTAGAGCATACACCTTCGATTTTTAAAAACTAAAGTGCTGCTCAAATATAAACCAACAAGGGAGCAATGTGGAAGAAGGCATTCTTGGGAGGAGAAACACTCCTGTCTGTGGGCATTTTCATGCCCTTTCTCCAAAACTGAGGTCACCCTGAATTTGTGAGTACATCTCTCCCTCCCTTGGGGAAACATCCTCTGCTTCAGGATCAGCAGAGACTCGTCAGATCTGTCCCGGCACCTGTACCAGCTGCTCCTGCTCCAAAAGATATCTGAAAATGTTTGACATGCACTTCCACACTTCCCCAACCACCCATAACCTTAAAACAAGAGAATACTCCCACAGTGTTACCATCCTATTTCCTGCACCTTTTGGAGGCCTTTGTGTTGGTGCAGAGATGATTTTAGATGCTGTCAGACCAAAAGGGAACTACTACTGCTCCATGTAAGTGCTGGAACTAGACCTAAGCACAGTTAAGCAGAGGGACACATATTGTAAACTACGAGTTCCAAAACAAAGCAACTAGAAAAATAGGAAGTAGTAAAAATAAGAGTTGCCCACCTCAGCCTTTTCCATTTTGTTTTTATCAGCAAACTATAGGCCATCCTGGATTACAAATCTTCTGTTTCTTTCTCCTTACAACTGTTCATCCATTTGTCTTCCACTGTTTCGACTCATTCTATTAATTTTCCTCCATTCTTCTTGCTATTTCTTTTATTGTTACCTTTCACTACTACCTCTGGCTTTTCCATTTATTCCAGGAAATTCTATTCCTTACTGTACATCCTTACTCACTCTCACTTGATATATTTTTGTGTAAACCCTGAGCCGATTCACCATTCCACCCAGGTTTCAAGTTTTATCTTCCACTGGAGTTCATTTTTCTTTCAACTCTAGTTATATTTCAGAAATGAAACTTTTTGTAAAATGTAGTGAGGGGTTTCCAATGCTTCCAGTCATCTAGTTACCACCATTACTGAGCATTTAATGAAATATCTGGCACGGGCACCATGGCAAATTTAGGGCATCTTCCATCGATACATGGTCTGCCCTATCTTTCCCATCACTCATTAATTTAGATGGGAAGAGTTTTCCCACAAATGTAAATTGTACTTCAGTCAAGGCTAAATGTCCCCGTGGTCTGGACAAGACAGCCAGACCGCTGGTGGGATTATCATGGCATTACAGAGCGAGTCACACACATGTCTCTGGGCAGGGCTAACAGGGAAGAATGTGCAACCTCTCATTAGAAACTGAGTTGACAACCAAGCTTACTCCCTCCATCTGCTACCTACAGCAAGACAACAGGAAATTATGCTGCCATCATGGTAGCTTCTTGGTATCTGCAGAGTTGAGTTTAAAGACCCTACTAAGGAAGATGCAATGGTGTATGAAGCAATGGAGGAGTCTTTCCCTTTCTTCATAGCCATCTTCTTGTTGCAAGGACTGTAATGGAGAGGATGAGGACAGGAACCCTTAGAAAGCTGCCCACCAAAAGCTTACTTGTGAATGCAGTAAGAATGGTTACTATGAATGCTACTATTTATATTTACTGTTGTAGCTGACTATCCTTCCCTAGACTGAGATAGTATACAACCAGCTAGAGAAGGCATGAGCTGCAGTAGTGTTTACCCCCACACAGCACTTGTTATTCCTCTACTCTTGAATAAAAAAAAGTCATATAAATTGACCTTAGGACTTCTGGGGTATTACTCAGGATTTTGACAAATAATAAGCCAAAATTCTTGGAAGTTTCCTATGTCCAAATTCTTTGGAAATCTAGCCCCAAGTTCTTCGGTTTGATGTGGTCCATTTTAGTACATGAGGGTAACTTGAGTTGATTTTGATTAAAAAAAATTATCTTCCTTACAGATATGCACATAAAGGAGAAAATAATAAGGCCAAAGCCCTTCATGCTATATTTTAATTGAAGCTGAAGAAGTATTAATCAGAGAGCAGGGAGACGTTTCAGAACAAGCAGTTACAGCACCAGATGTAAAGTACACTCAAGGCCAACTCTGCATGGCAGGACAGACGGCAAGCAGTGCAAGTGAATGCCATGGCACTAGCACTCGCAAGCCTGGTCTACTCTGCTAGACCTAGCAGTCTACTAGCAGACTACAGATAGATACCTGCAAGTGTTAAACTGACCTGAAATTATTGACGGCTTACTCGTACAGATAACAGCCACAAATTCTGCAACGTATACTGCACGTATCTACTAGCAAACCCGTAAGGGTAAGAAGTGTTATTTCTGACTGAGCTGTCCAAACAAGCTGCTAGTATAAAGAGAGCAATACTTCTACAATCCATGTTTGTACAAACATGGGTCTTCTGCTCATGGGAGACTTTCATTATACTGTTGTAGTATATTCCTATTAGGAGTATTTTGCCAATATTGTATGTCAATATTCCTAGACATTCAAGTTTTCATAGTGTTGAATATTCCTTATTTTTATGAAGAAAAGATTGCAGATTTCAGAGGGATGAATCATACCCACATTGATTTCCTGGATCGGACCATGTGTTACAACACTGTAAGAGTCTGCCTAGAAGAAAAAACAAACTATGCAAAAATGTAACAAATGTCTGATACCAAGGAGAAGTGCTTTTTCCTAATGAAAACGCCTGCTTCTTAACTAGGCTTTACTTGGCTTTTTTTATTTTTATTTAGAGTGTTTCCACAGGTCTATTAAACTCCCCTACTCTTAAAAATAATTAAAGGGTATTTTAATTATCTAAGATATCTCAATACATAGATTATAAAAAGTAGGGAAAAAATCCCCCAACCCATAGTCTGCAGTAAGAATATGCAGCATATTGCAGTTATGGACACTTCCCGTAGATCATTGCTCTACAGTTCCATAATCTTCCATATTTTCTATTTATTTCCAAACCAGATGCTGCTTTTCAGCTTATTTTCACTCCAAATGGTTGTCCAACAAAGAAAGATGTCATATGACACCAAGTAATATTTTCATTTATTTACATTGCATCTGCAAGCAGACCTAAAATTCAAGAATCAGTGAATGCTTCAGAAGGTGCAGGACAGAAATTCACATTTGCAGTTGAATCTGTTTCAATGGTGTAAATGGCTGTTTCATAATCACCGAATATTTGTAGAAGGCTCAACTGAAATGCTTCCTGGCACAGATATTAGTCAAAATAACATATTGTACACTATTGTTAGAACAATAACATAACATTATGCATTTTCCTTGCATAAGCTTATGCATGTAAAACTGTAGGCCCCACTATCAGATTGTCTTGATTAAAAAAAAAAAAATTTACAAAGTATTATTTTATGTTGGGCAAAAGAATTCAATTTAATATTTTGTGATTTCTCACATTTAATCAGCTCATGGTACATAGAACAGGAACTGGAACATATCTGAGTTTTCTGTCAAATTTGTAATCTGCAAAGAACACTGGAAAGAAAAAAGGGAAGATGGAGAATCACAAATCAAGTTTATGATTAGTGTATGTATTGCTTTTATAGAAGGTGATCTAAAACCCACTGATGATAGTAGGAAAAAACCAGTTTTCTTCCTACGAGATTTTTTTCCCCACCGCAGCATCTGCAACATCACTAAGTTTCAGTGAGAGAGAATAGCATTTAAAGTTAGGCTGGGTCTTGCTCTCTCTGCCCAGCCTCTACCCCTGAACTAATTCTTTTAGACAGGTTTAGGAAGAAGAAGAAAGCGTTCCTGCAGTAGAGACCGAGGTGTGGTAATAACTCTCTAAGTGATCATTGCAATACTAAGCAGACACAAGTAATTCTGCGAGTCCTTTCTTTTATGAAGCTGTAGAGGAGCGACCATGCAGAAGTGTTGCACAGGCCTCGTGCACTAACGCATCGGTGGAAGCGTTTCCCAGGGAGCCACAGTTACAGCACTGATGGAAACACACCAGCCTCAGCAATATCACCTCCACACAAGTACTATCTGGTATATCAAATAGATTCACAGTAAGAGCTCCCTGTTTTATGAGGGAAAAAGCTTGTATTCCTATATCACATCACTACATCATAAGCATTTCTCCAGTAAGTTGTATAAATTTTTAATCAAGTAAATACTTTTATTGAGCCCAGTAGGTTCACTTGTACTAGGAAGATTTGCAGGACTGGAACCAAATGAACAATAGTCATAATCCTCTTTCTCTCTTTATCATTTGCACATGTGTGTAGAAAAGGAGTGTATCTACATTATAGGAAAGACAAAACATAAAAATACATCTAAAATAATTTTGGGTTTTTTTCAGTTTGGTTTGGGTTTTTTTGTGACTGCACAACAGATCATAATCTTACACCACTTCTGTTATTATTATTATAACCATGGGTCTTCTCTAGTAACTTGTCTGGCGTTACTCTATCTTCCGACAGAACCAGTTGTGTAGCTTTCTGCAATTCCTGCACTACTTCAGACACTACCATCACTTCCTACAATCTCCTGTGGAGGCATGGTGAGGGCCCCACACAGGTCTCAGTAACACACCTGGCACTATTCAGGCATAGCACCATTGCTGAGAATTTGAAATCAAGGCACAATCACAGGTGAAATCAACAAAAATGGGAAAAGCACAAGAAAGTGATTAAAAATAAAGAATTCTTGTATTTGGGGTGGTAAGCACTGTGCACAGCACACTACCAGTTTAATCATGTGTAAGTTGAAGGGGGGGGTTCTACGGCTATCTTCCATGGTGGTTCTTAACCAACCTCTGCATTTTTGCCCTCCCAGCAGCTCCTCAGTCTCTGGAAATTAAAGAAGTTGAAGTATGTCAGGAATGTATGTTCACATGCTCTCAGCTGCTGGTTTCAAGTGCACGTTCAATTTCACAGTGAATCCATTTGCTATCTTTTTTTCCCCTCAGTACCTGGCTGGGCCATTTTCCAGTGCTCACTGGCAACCTTTCCCCATGGTAGAGTGGTTCAACAGCTGGCTAGATGTGAGACTGCTGGAAAGTTTAATTGCTACTTTTAGGGAAGAGGCAGCTATTTTAAGTCAGACAAGTGGCCTTCCCAGCTCAAGGAAGAGAAGGTGGCCATCAGCCTGTCATGTGTTGTTCTAAAGATGGTTTCAGCCCAGAGCAAGTTCATTCTGAAACTGGTCACTGGGGGAAAGAAGGCAGCCAACCTAATGGAACAATACAATGGGTTTTACGTAATTTAGGTGTTTTATCTGTATCACTAAAGTGTGATACATTATTGTCATCTGAGCTCAAAACCTGTCCCTTTTACACTTTAGAAGAACATTATGCATGTTTAAATCAATAGTTCTGTCTAATTTCTCTTTGTTTGAAGTTTTATCCAAAAACACTGGTATTTTGCTATTATACTTGAACTAGTATTTCACCTCCAGTGATTACTCCTCTAAAAGGAAGCTCTTCGTAAAGGGACTATTCATCAAAAAATGTGTATATATATTTTTTAAATAAAAGGTTTTGTAAAAACCTAAGAATTCACTGTTTGCACAGTGCGTATAAGGCAAAGAATAAAAAAAACCCCCCAACCTACAGTTAAAAATTATATTGAAATATTGAATAATTATAATGCAGTGGAACACCCACACATTGCAGAATTCAGAACCTGCAAGTAAAACTTGCTACAAAACCAGAATTGGCTTTGTTGGTTTGTATCACCCTAATTGGTGAGAAATGTAAAAAGCAAAGAGGAAAATTATTAATAACAAAAGAAAACAGGATTTGAGACTCGCATTTGTAATAAACAAATCACTTGCAACAGAAATCTTTCTTTACAGTGTGCAGTACAGCTTAAATTTGGCACCACCTCTTTCAAACCCCATTGAAACATCGTGTAAAATGCGTATTTAACTTTAATAATAATTTATTAACTTGAAGGCTCAACAAGTATTTAGGCCTTTATACCACAAAAATGAGTGATGTCTGTCTACTTAGTACAATTAGATATGTAGAACTATCTCCAGGTTCAGAGTCCAGAATTCAGAAATCTTCAAAGAACAACTTCTATGTGTGCCTTAAAGGGTACATATGGGCTCGAGACATTTTCATGCTGAGGGTTGGGGGAGAGAAACAATTAATTCCTACCAACAGTAAGCGTTACATTATTCGCAATCTACAGGAATATGACTGTGTTACTGGATAATTACTTCAGTTATTTTTTGCATTGTGGTGAATATATTAGTCTTACCATCAACATGGTAAAATGTTCTTTTAGTAGATTAAATGAGGCTGTTACAAGGGGGAAAGGGAATAAGTGAGGAAAAAGAACAAAGGAAAAACCTTCTCATTGATGGGAAAAAAGTGACTTCCTTCCTGCACTATTATGACTATTTGTTGCTTGTGATTTACCTTTAACTGATAATCAGACATCGTTAATAAAAAATACAGTATTTTCCTAGGTGATATCAGAGAATTTTTCTCATGTTTTTTCATTTAAAATAAGAAGTATCTGGATAAGTGTTCACTTTTAAAAACTGACAACATATATGTTGCTCTTTCATTTAAACTCTTCAATTCCTCTCATTCCTGGAGAAGATTTGATGAACAGAGAAACAGCATGACATTCTGCAGGAATAAGGAGCAGCCTTTAAAAAGTCTGTATTTCCTATTTGAAGTGTAAAAACAAGCGGCCGTATCTTCAAGAGAGCTGGCCAGATTTTTCAAAAGTCTCCAAATAAGAAGCTGGCCCTGGATCACGTTGCCTGTTAAAACTGAAAGCTCTGTGTGCATTAGTAGTGTTTACTCAATTCGAAAACCAGATTTGTATGGCCAGGATACCCACTCTGGCGCTGCCTTTACTAGACCATTCGTATACTCCAGCATTACCATGCAGAACCCAAACCCTGCTGGGGAGCTCTCTTTCAAGCTCCAAGGGCTCAGACATACACATTTGTACACTTTACTGAATCTATCAGTTACCAGCATAATACTGTTTATCTTCTGTACATGCCAAGTATTTTCTGTTTACCTTTTAGTGTCTGAGAAGTTTAAGCTCCTTCACCAAGGAACAGAAGTTGTGATTTTGATAATTAATTACATGAGGCAGATATACAAAAAAACAAGCTTGTTGGTGCCCCACAGACTGATGCACATCTTAAATTAGCAATTTGCAATTGGAAATTTGTAACGAAGAAATGGGAGGGAACAAATAAATTCTAGATCAAAATTAGTGACTGATAATTTGACCACTATTAACTTAAAGCAAACATCTGATGATTTGACTGTAGAAGGTTAGCCAGCCAAATACAACACAGTATTTGCTCACATCAGTAAACTGTTAATCTCAATAAGCTTCTAAAAACAAAGAAAAATATGGAGGAATGCACAAAGTGATTCAAATTCACCAGGTCTCACTATTCATTTTATGAAAAGCACTGAGTGTGCCTTGCATCCAAAAGCAACAATTTGTTATGCACTGTAGTGCTACACCACTACACAGCATAAGTAACTGTTTAAAAATCTGAAGCATTCCTAAAATGTTTCACTTAAACATTTCTGCAATAAAATCTTACTGAACTGTTGCTTTTATTAATTTTTTACACACTGGAAGCCAAGGGATGCAAGTCTGGTTTTTTTCTTTTCTCTTCTCTCCCTCCTATTTTTTTTAAACTTTACCTACTACTAGCAAATAAACTATCTCTCTTTTTTAATAAAACCATGGCCTTGAGTTTTGGCCCCTTAATAGTAGGCTACATGGTCGACTACCCTTGGTGTTAAATTTTCTTAAATTGTATTTCTGTCAGTATACCATTTTTTTAAGCAATGGACCCTATAATAGCAAGCTCTGTTCTGTCAGGAGTACATTTTAACAGCATGACACAAGTATTTTTCACTACAGGAGACAAACAATGATATGTATTACATGCAGTAAACATTGCCTTTGGTACATAGGGTTCTCTTAGCATTCATCTGTCTAAAATTTCATTGTGTCCTGCACGGGAAAAAACCCTGCCTCTCATTATCTATTGCCGAGGGCTGTAGGTTTGTAAAGTGCCAACAGTGCGTTGTCACATTTCTCACAAAACAAGGGCTTGATTGAATATTACAAGAATGGTGGAAAACCAGCAAGGTGGATTAGGGGATATTTTAATAGTGAGAACAAAAGAACAAGACTTTCATTGAGATGCTTTATTAACAATCTTGCAAACTTCCCCCCCCCCTTAAAACAAGACCCCTCTCCCCAAAACAAGCAGGAACAAGAACTTGATAAAATAAAGATGTTTTGCACTTAAATTATTAGGGTCCTGGCAAAAGGAGAAGAAAAATGGCTTTTTTTTCTGTGTGTAATGCACACAACCCTGCAATTTTACAGTACGAGGACTGCGATGGCAGCAGTACCAAAATTCACAGTGAATTTACATAGAGGCTGCAGTTCAATAGTTAATCAGACTATTACACTTACAGTTACTTGGAAAATAAATTATCTGGTGCTGATGCACGTAAAGTGCTCTTTAGCTGTGAGGGACCACCCTTGCAAATCCCCCTCTTTCTGCGACATCTTTGCCATACATTATATGGGTGTATACCACCTCATGTGAGCCACCTGCAGCAGAGGTCGGCATCTCTTTTTGTGAATTAGTAGGTTGGGAGGGGATTTATAAACAGCTCAACACTTACATAATTCTCCTGCAATTTCAAAAATCAGCAGGAGCGTGGAGCACTTTCAGAAAACTTGTTGGCTTTGCCGAACATAAATGTGACTTTCATCCAGCACCCTAAACTACGAGCACCATACATAGGTAATGTGCAGAGAATTATGCAAGAATAGAATCAATCAAAGTATGCAAAATTAGTCAGATGAAAAAGTGATGTATTATTTACTTGTTAATTGCTCCTTTACAGAAATAGGACTTCTTTACCCCCTTTGGGATAGAATCATCACAGTCAGAAAAGAAAACAAGCAGAACTGACTTAATTTTTTAGAGAGTTTGTGTAAATTTACTGCTCCACAAAAAACATCTTCTGTGGCAGGCAAATCATTCCCAAAATCTTAGTTGTCTCTACTATGAAAACCAGAACAGGACGTTTTCTCTGCCTCAAGGGAACAGGCACCTTGGGCAGCAAGATAGAAATAATGCAGTCCCAGGTCAAAATGTAAGGCAAAACTTCCTCAAAATGAGGAAAGGCTTTTTAGCTCCTGGGAATTATTGGAAAGGGTTTATCACAAACACTGATTTAAAGTAGGCTAAAAATATTTTGGTTAGATTTTCTGGTCCCAAAGCAGAAAGGACTGCAGCCTGCTCTGTATACAGAGGATAAGGTTGTAGAAAACAACGGATGGAGCTGAGAAAAGACAGAGAGAAAAGGGAACGCAAATATCTTTGTAAAAGGTGACAAGACTTCTGAAAAGGCCATTATGGAAATTACCAGGGATTTCTACTTCCCGGGAATATTTTAAATTAGAGCGCTGGCATACAAAACATCCAGTGGATCGATCAGTAGAGGCAGATACACAACTCTTTATCCTAGGCACATAGTTCATTTTGCATCTGATAACTGTTGGTTGTTGCCAGGTTTGTTTAATGGGTGGGGGTTTTAAAGGAAGAGAAATTTACAGCTGTTTCACAGAGACAGAGAAGAAATCATTTGCTCTACCTAGTCTTCAAAAAGAAATATAGAGAGTAGCTGGCATTGGTAAATGCTGAGTTTCCTTGCCAAAGCCTGTAGCATTATGAAATTCTCTATGCATCTCCTCAGCAGAACTGAAGAAGGTTTGGCTGGAACAAAATAGCTTCTCACCAGCAACATCTGCTACAAGATCTGGAGATCTCTGTCATAACAAAGCCTGTTTTCAGATTCCTGCCCTCCTGTAGGTGCCGAGTGCCAGATGAAGGGGCTGGAACAGGATAAATGGGCTCTGCAGGCCCTGAATCCAACTGAGTGGGAATTGCCATGAGAATGGGGGAACGCGACCATAAACTCCCTTCCAAGGGCCCATCCTACGAACTCTGCTTTGGCAGAACCAAAGGAGGGTTCACAGCAGATGTTCTGGATAGACCTGTCAACATTATGCTGAGCTCCTTTGGCAGCTGAAGCAGCGCAGGGCTGTAGGAGTACAAAAATAACTTCAAGAACCTTAGGTTGAAATTTTGGCACTGGATGGGATCACAATTGCTGGCATTTTAACTGTTTCCTGAATCGCCTGTCTAGCCTACAGTAGGACCTCTCTGGGGAGGTTCCCATAAGGGCTTCCCTCACCCTGACAGAAAGGAGTCGTATAAGTGGAAAACCTCAGCTGGGAATGAACAGAAAGGACACAGAGCAGAACAACAATGGGCTACAAAAGACCATCAGAAAAAAAGCACTGCAGAGGCCAAAGGACAATCTGGTTAGCTGTCACATCAACCAACGTTGCTCAGAGAGATACTGCCCAGAGCCTTCTTGGTCCAGAGCTTGTCTTTGCCTGTCACAGAATCAGAGAATGTTTTGGGTTGGAAGATCATCTAGTTCCAACCCCCCTGTGATGGGTAGGGACATCTCCCATTAGATCAGGTTGCTCAAAGCCCCATCCAGCCTGTTCTTGGACACTTTCAGTAATGGGGTATCCACAACTTCTCTGGGCAACCTGTTCCAGTGCCTCACCAGCCACACATCAGCTTTGCAGTCTGACCTCTCCCACCCCCTCACAACATGAGGGGGAGCATTTAGCTGTTCTGCTCTCTGTACAAGAAAAATTTAATGAAAGCCCAAGGTTTTTCCTACTAGGGGTGCTGAGACTGTATGTAGCTTTTCCCTTTGCCTTGAAAGTGCATCTCCTTGAACAGGGGGATGATTGGCCCACCTCTTGCAGAAGGCTTGTCTGTTTCTTTGGAAGGTGGGTGTTATGCTGTCCAAGAAGAGTCTCTCAGTCATTTGCAAGTATCTCTAGAGAGGACACTTTCAGCACTGGAGCGTGTGGAAAACACAGTGTCCAGGAGCCTTGGTCTTGAACCATCAGAGACATGAAGGGAGCCCCAAGTCCCCATCAGGACTTGCCCAGGAGATGGCAGCTCTGAGGACATGAGCAGCATGACTCATAAGGGTGGTGCCAGGAAGTATGGCAGCAAATTTGAAATGGTCATTGATGGACATTAACAGTCATTTGCCAGGTTGCAGAGCAACTTAAATGCATTTATGCCAATGCCCACAGCATGGGCAACAAACAGGAGGAGCTGGAAGCCATTGTGCAGCAGGGAAATGACATAATTGCCATCACAGAAACATGGTGGAATGATTCGCATGATTGGAGTGCTGCAATGGATGGCTACAGGCTCTTCAGAAGGGATAAGCAAGAAAAAAGAGGTAGTGGGGTTGCATTGTATGTCAGGGAGTGCATTGACTGCCTTGAACTCAACGTTGTGAGTGAGAAGGCTGTATGTCTGTGGGTGAAGATCAGACACTGTGGACAATGGTATGAGGTTCAACTAGGGAAAGTGCCGGGTCCTGCATTTGGGCCACAACAGCCCCATGCAACGTTACAGGCTTGGGGAAGAGTGGCTGGAAAGCTGCTCAGTGGAAAAGGACCTGGGGGTGCTGATTGGTGGCTACTGAACATGAGCCAGCTTGTGCACAGGCAGCCAAGAAGGCCAATGGCATCCTGGCCTGTATCAGCAATAGTGTAGCCAGCAGGGCCAGGGCAGTCATCACCCCCCGTACTGGTCACTGGCAAGGCTGCACCTTGAATCCTGCGTTCAGTTCTACAAGAGAGAGATTGAGGTGCCGGAGCAGATCCAGAAAAGAGCAACGGAGCTGGCGAAGAGTCTGCAGAATAAGTCTTATGAGGGAACTGCAGGTGTTTAGAGAAAAGAAGGCTCAGGGGGACCTTATTGCTCTCTACAACTACCTGAAAGGAGGTTGTAGTGAGGTGGGGGGTGGTCTCTTCTCCCAGGTAACAAGTGATAGGACAAGAGGTAACAGCCTCAGGCTGCCCTGGGGGAGGTTTAGATTGGATATTAGGAAAAATTTCTTCACAGAGAGGGTGATCAGGCATCGGAACAGGCTGCCCAGGGAAGTGTTGGAATCACCGTCCCTGAAGGTGTTCAAAAACTGTGTTGATGAGGCATGAGGCTCTCAGTGACATGGTTTAGTGGTGGTCTTGGCAGTCCTGGGGTAATGGTTGAACTTGATGATCTTAAAGGTCTTTTCCAATCTGGTTGATTCTATGATTCTATGAAAACTGGAATGTAGCCTCCTCCATCATTAAAAAAGATAAAGGTAATAATCTGACGTATTTGCGTTCCTTCATTTCTAAAGAATGCAATGTTGGGGCATCAGTTACAACTCTGTCTTTAACACAGCTGATATATAAGGGTGGCCAGGTAATTAGGTTGCTTGATTTCTTGAGACTACAGAAAAAGCTAGTAAGCCCACAGTGGGCACAAGGACAGTAACTGCTTTGTAGCTACGTAAAAGAAGATGCTCACCCATCTGTCCAGTCTTGTGAATCCATTCACTTCAACTCTGCTGACAGACACAGAACGGCAGGCTAACTTCAGCATTCATAGGTGACATTGGTAGAAGACATTTTCCCCACAAGCACTAGGTTTTACTATAGCAATTAAAAGATTCATCATTTGCTACAAGGGCTCTAAAGCAGATGAAAAATACTCATAAAGCTAGATTTAAATCACCTTGCCTTTAGTATATCACTCCAGACACTGCACAACTGCTGGAAAAGGTGTTGACTAATCCTAAATAAATGCAGGTGAAGGTGAAAACAGAGACAAACTTCAGATGGTGCTCGCAGCACTGTATCAGTGCAATAGCCTAATGTAAAACAGAGTCCTCGGCTTGTGCTACCACAAACTTAAATACAAGACAAAGCTGCACACCTGCTCACCTTCCTTGTGCATCAAGCTAATAGCAAACAAGGAGAGGAAGGAAAAAACATAATCATACATTACAGTGTATCCTCCAGTGTCCTCAGACACATTACTCCTTTTCTCTAACACCTGATATCAAACCTCCCCACTTTTGGGTGAAACCTTAATAAAGCTGTGACATCTACTGTTAAAGCTCATAAACTAAATATTCTGTTCTTTAGTGCAAGCAGCGACTCAGCTTGTGTGATTTCTTGCAATCACTGCAGCAAGTTGTGAATGATGTATGAAATGAAAAATCCCTACTCACTGCACACAATTCTGATAGTAAAATCTCCCCAGAACATTAAAAGAAGCATTTAAATGTGTCATTTTATTTTTGTCCTGTGCCCAGGCTTCCTCATCTTTCCCCAAGAACATGCAGAAACCTCAGCAATCACCAGAGAATGAGAAAGTACACTCAGAGGTAAAGTAGGTGGGTTCGGTTCACACAGAGTTTCCAGGAAAAGATACAAGAACCTGGAGCAAACCAGACAGAATTATATTGGAGACATGTTCAGGCCTCTCTCCAAACACAATTTTTTTGGTCATTTTTTAAAGGAATATCTAATCTCATCAGCCTGACTCTTTAACTTGATTGACCTTTGGAAATTGCATTAAGGAAGAAACAACAGCACGCTCAATGTAGTTAGGACCATGAAAAGAAATATTTGATATAAATATAATGTGTGCAACCAGACATCATTTATGTTAGGACAAATACAGCAACTTGCTTTGACTTTAAGCCTTTATTCTTTCTTCTCATTTACTGGAACTTTTTTCCCAGTCTACATTTTGGTGTTGACCTTTTAACTCTGGCAGAGCCAAATGTCTGCTGCCATAATTTAGCCATTTTCTGACTCATTGCAGGTGCTGCTTTCATCTGTTTTCTAGTGAGCACCTGTTATATTTTTCATATCCTTATCATGGAGGAGCTAGTAGAATGCAATAGGGCTTTTTTCTTGTGATTGTTTTGTTTTGCGGGCAGGAGGGGAAGTGGTGGTGGCTGCAACAGCAACAGGGTTGAAGAGTACAGAGAAATGTTGGGTTACTCTCAATAGGGATTTCTTCCTTACCAAAACTACTGTATGCAATGGGAAGCCTGTGTTCACACACCACCACCCTCATCCAGAATGACAGATGTCCAGAATTAATCTTGCAGCAAAACCATTCAGTTTGGAGCACACAAACTGTCAGTCTTTCCCAATCACTAAAAAGTAGGGAGTTGGCCAGTTTGCTGGTGTTCCCTTTGAGCACAGGGGGGATGGAAAGCCGACAGCAAGATTGCAAATCTATGGAAGAGTGATCTACTCAGATGCAGCCGTCTTCGTGACTGCATTTAGTTTTAGGAACAGAAAGCAGGGGTCCCATCTAAAGACAACTGATGTGATCTTCTCTTGACAAGTTTTCTTAAATTTGAAATTTAATAATTTTTCTTCCCCAAATATTACTGATGAGGAAGGACAGTCACCTACACCAGCATCATGTATCTGTCATCTTTGACATTCTGAAATTTCAGGGGAAGCAAGGAAAAAGGAGCCACTGTTAACTCTTTTGCTTCTCTAGCTTCTTCATGTAAAAACTAGAGCCATACCTACTTCTGCCCCTCGTACACAGCAGAAGGGAGAAGGGATTACAGTGGTCACCAGACACATGCCACTGTCTGGTGAAGCAGGGGCAGACACAAGAACTTTGCAGAGCATATTCCACCCATCAGCAGTAGTGCCTTCAACAAGCAACACAGCAGTGAGGCTGAATTAGCAGTAGCCCTTGTATGTTGGGTCATTGGGGTTTTTTTCCAGTAGCAATCAACAGGAAGACAGTAAATACAGTGGTAATATCCACTTATACGACTCCTTTCTGTCAGGGTGAGGGAAGCCCTTATGGGAACCTCCCCAGAGAGGTCCTACTGTAGGCTAGACAGGCTATTCAGGAAACAGTTAAAATGCCAGCAATTGTGATCCCATCCAGTGCCAAAATTTCAACCTAAGGTTCTTGAAGTCAGGAAGATGCTGTCTTTGGATGTCACTACCCAATCTGGAAAGCAAGGCGTTGCTGGAAGCTCCTATAGCACATGGGCTATGGAACTGTGCTTTTCCATGTCTTTTCTCAACAGAGAAGCACACTGGGACTAGGTTAGATTTGGTTCCACAAGAGGTCATAGACTTTAAGGATTCAAAGCAGCAGTGCTTAAAAGCATGCATAAAATAGTAATTCAAAGTTTAGAAGGTATGAGAGTTGGTTGTCAAGTGCCTTGCAGGGATAGTGGTTTCCAGGCTTACACTGACAAAAATCACATCTTTCCACTTACGCAAGATTTTCTGCGAAAGTAAACGTTTGCAATCATTTTCTAAATTTGTTTCTTTCCTATTCAATTTTTTTTCCCCCTTCTGTTTTCTGGAGTGGAAAGGAATATTTGTCCCTATACCAACATTTTTATACTCTAGTAAAAGCAACACTATACTACTTACATAATATTGACAGTGTTGCACAACTAAGCCAAACAGGAGGTATGTAGGAGTTGGTGGCAAGAACTAACTTTTCCAAAAAACACACCTTAAAACTAGAAGGATCAGCTTATGAGGAGGAAGAGCGGGACTTCAGAAGAAAAGGATTTGTGGCAGTTAAAATGAAAGCATCAGACAAAAAAAATATAGAGCGGTTATACATCTTCTAAAATAACACACGCATATATAAAATAGATAAAAATGACTTTTTCAACAGGTCATAACAGGAAAACTGTTTATCTGCCAACATGGCAAGACTATGTGATTAATAATGTTGCTTTGGATAGTTGGTTCCAGAGTTGTTTGCCCAGACACAGTACATTCCTATCAAGACTGATAATCTAACAAATTGCAGTAAATTTTGCAAATATATACTAGCTTTTACTCAGAGTAAACATCAGGGATCTTTTAGTAGAGGAAGTGTATTTGTGTAAGGAGGGAAAAGAAGTGGATGAAAGCAATCATCTGCTTACCACAGCAGGAAGATGTTGTACTTGTGCTCACCTTCAAAATATTCCATGGACAAATTGTTGAAGAAATTGTAATGGGCACTACCACTTATGCTACACATTTCACCGGTGCTCTTATGAAACATATATATATACATATATTTTACCTATAACTATCAGATGAGAACCTACTTGAAAGACATAAGGATTAGGGAGAAATAGTAAGATGCTGTTAGGGCTATTACAAGAAAATGCTCAGGCTTGCTACGCCTGGAGACAGAGTAATTGGGACCCTAACAGGGACACAATGAAAGGCCTCAGAAGAGCACAGAAGACACCCATTGTTGGATGTGTGCTCGTGAAGTAGCCTTTTCTCTTTGGTTTGCTTGCTGACTCTTTTTACTCACAATTCACTCCGCATTATGATTGAATTAGGTAAGGAGGTGATGGAGGAAGTGCTCTTGGCTACCTTCAGAATACAGCCAGGCCCATTAAAACCAGCACACTTGCTGCAGTGTTTGCAGCATTTCCTGTAGGCTTAAAGATTGTTCTGATAAATTAAATTCTAAGGAGAAAGAATATATTTTAATCCACTTTTTAGCACTCCATGTTATAAGTGTTCAATGTCATGCTGGATCTTTTTTTTGTTTGTTTAAATACTGTATGGAGCATAAAAATGCATGAATTTAATATCTTAATAAAAACGAAAACATCCTTCTAAAAGCCTGAAGCTAAGTACACAGGAAATGTTTATTAGCACAATTCTGGAACACGAAGAGAAAGTGAATTAAGAACTCAAGATTCATAAACATCAATACTTTTAATAAAGTTTTGTCCCACCTCCTACTGCTGTCTCACAGGAAAACTGTGGTAAGCAGAGCCCATGAGCTGCCCATGGGTCGTGGAAACAAGTGGGGATTTAGACCCTTAAATCATCCACCAGTGGTTTGATTTGGGGTGGTAATATGTAGGATTAGCATACAAATAACTATCCTTTCTGTCAGAGAGAAACAGGGCAATGTTGTTACAGGTGTCAAAACTTTCAATGACATCTTAGGCATGGCAGCAAAGTGCTGGGCCAGGAGCGGAGAGTTGTGGGTTTGAGCAGGGGGCCAGGAAGGGAGGTCATGCTGTGGATAGGGGTAATTGCTGTACAGTACATAGCACATGAAAAACAAGGACACAGCAATTCAAGACAGGTTTGCAGGCAAAGGCATTCCAATTTTGAATATTTGGCTTTAATAAGGTTTCTAAATTAATAGGCCCTATAGCTATCAACAGGATTATTCAGAGTACAAGTCAAGCATGTAGTAAACATTTCTAGGATTAGGGTTAATGTTATTTTAGTACAAAGAGTTCTTAATTGTATCAGATTACAGATTAAATAAGGAAGCCAGCAAAAACTGGTGCAGAACAGTTCCTTATTGAGACTGCACTCCCCCTTCTTGACATTTTGTGTGAGGCAGACACATTAGGCTTATAAAGATTTCTTTGAAAAGTTTGGGGATTTTTTTGTAAGCCCAAATCTCAAATCATAGAAACTTCCCAATTCTGTGTAAAATTCATTCAACACAAATTAGAAAGTGGAGAAATGCAATTTGTTTCTTTATGGGAAGATGAATCAAAAACAAACAAACAAAATCTTATTTTTTAATGGTAATTTTGAGAAAGAGTAGTAGCTCTGAGGGTAACAGTCCTGACTTCAGGAAAAGACTTCTATAGAATCAGCCATAGTGACAGAAGAGAACTAAGACAATAATTCACAGCGATTACAAGTGTTATTGCCATCCCTAATCCATAGCCTGTAACTCACTTAAGCTATCACTACCTAGAAATCCTTCCAAGAAATTTATCTGAAAGGCAAAGCCAAGTTCAGTGATTGTTACTGGAAACATTTTTAGAACTTGATTAGCAATAATAAATTCTTCTCTTTCTTAGAGCAGATGTGTTTAAAGTGAGAGTTAATTATTGAGTCTGTATTTGCATCTGTTTTCCTCTAATAAATATTTCTCTTTAAGGTCTCTGCAAAGAAAATACATTATAAAATTTTAACAAAATATAATTTGTTTTGTCCAGTCATGGAACAATAATACTGTTTGATTCAGGTTTATAATATAGTAAATACTGCTCAATAAGCTAGAACCTGAGACTCTGCATATGCTGATATTTATGGCTTGGAAGCTTATTTTGAACAAAATTATGTTTGATTCACACGTGTTTTGCACATTTTCATATGGAGAGTAAAGTGATAACTCCCGTACACAAAGTCCAAAGGTACAAGCTTGGTTCAAAACAAAGATGAGATATGAAAGCAGCAATAGGAAAGCAAGGGGACATTTGGAACCTGGTGTAGTATAGTGTCTTCCTAATTAAACCTACCTATCATCACTTACAGCTCATCCAAATGTATAACTTGACTTATTCTCACTTACTTACTTACTCTCACCTCCTCCAAATGTAGAAAAGATACAATAAAATCCCTGATGTTCTCTGCTCTTGCATCCCCCTAAATAATTTTATCTTTGCATGTTGTGCAATTCTCACTTTCATCCACTGTATGCCAACATAAGACATTATCATTTTCGCGAAAGAAAAGATGAAAAGCTTAAATTCCAGTACTGCAGAATGTCACTTCACTCAAGACCTGTAGGAGAATTTCCCAAGGAAAATCATTCCTGAACATGCTCTTCTCTTTTATAAAAGTAGTGATTTTCTGCTAGTGAAAAGTTCCCTCGCTTTGTGTTTTGTTGTAAAATAAACAAACAAGGCTCACTCTAATCCCAAAGGAAAATATTTTGCAATTAATAACTGGGGCTACTGTGCTCTTAGAAAAATAGGTGCTAAATACTCTCTAGTTGCTGGTAGCTGCAGTTTGGATGTGAAGCTGGGAGAGGGACTGAATTGTGAACCCTCTATACAGTCACTCCACCATGACATTTCAGAACATACTTACTTAAACTAAACCTGCAACCAACTATATCGATTACTATCAAGACTGTTAGCACACATTTGAAGTCTGTCTTAATTGGTTTTAGAGAAGACAGGACCATCACCACGTGGCAAGAACCTGTACAACACAGGGTGTGGAATTCCACTACGATTCCTACATGAATATATGTGTAAGTATCATACCAAGCACATGTGCAGAGAGAACATGAGCAAGGAGAACTTGCAATGTATCGTAGCTGTATACTGGTCCATTTTGATACATGGCTTGCTTAAGATCAAATCTGGGTGAACTACATATCCTGTTGTTTGAGCAATTTATATTTTCCCTAGTATGTGGTCTAGATCTGATACTACTTAAGTGATTTTCTGGCCCAGGGTATGTTTCAGGGTTTTTGTTTGGTTTTAATACCATTTTAAATATTAGAAAGAAGTGGAACCAGCAGTTTCTGTTAATCCAGATGTTAGTTATTTCTAGCCCACTACAGACTCTTGGGTGTTTTTGGCCTGATGAGGTACAGCTAACTCTTGCATCCATCCTTTTTCAGGAAGATTGTGATTTGATAGATTCGCACATACATCTAAGAAAGCAGCACATTCTAGAGATGACTTGAAGAGCCTTTTCTCTTTCTTAACATGAATCTACTGATATCCATAGCCATTTTAAGAAGTACCCATCATGTACAATAATACTCCAGTGTTGAAAGGCTAACTGATTCAGAATATGCAAGAAGCAGCTTCAGGAAGGTGTAAAACAACAGTACAAAAATTACATTACAAGGAAGTAGGTGTAAAACTTGTAAAGTTCTTTGACAATGTAGACTCATTGCTTCACATGTTTGTGTCAGAAGAACTCCAAAAATTCAAGAATATTTTGGCCAGAAAAAAACATCAAGCTTATAACTATTACTTAGATTTATTTAAAAGGTCATCATTACCACACTGAGAAATCTGTTGGGAATTTAGCCATCAAAAAACCAATGCATTCTGTAAGGTTTACTCAAAATAAGGATTATTAAGGACAGCAATAATTAAGACCAATTTAATTTAGAAATCATTTGAGTGTTACATACTGTGTATTTTGGTTTCCAAGTCCACCACGAATATATTTAACGTCAGTGAGAAATTAAGAGAAAGCAATTCCTAAATTCAGGAGGGCTGTAACAATACTGTCCATTTGATTTTTACTTATTATTCAAACATTCACATCAAGGCAAATGTCGTCTGTTATCTAGAACATTTGAAGACTATAGCAAATACAACATAAATTCAGTAAGAATTTTTTTTTAGTTACATAGTAGACTTGTTTTTCAGTTTTGGGTAAAAATCCCACCAAACCAATTAAAGTTTAGAACAAATTAAATATTTTTTATTATTTTCAAGGGACAGATATGTAGCAGAAATCAGAACTTCTTAAAGGCACCTCTGTGCCAGGTAGTAAAAGTTAAAAATTCTTCTACTACATTACACATAAACTTTTTTTTCACATATGCTGCTAACCAAAAATGCAGAAAGTTTCCAATTAAAGCTTGGATGTCAAATCACATGTCATAATATAGTTGATAATATTTACTCCTAAAGTAAATGATTTTAATATAGGTATTATTTTAAACATATTTCATAAAAAACACTAGTCACAAAGTCAATTCTGAAGAAAAATTCAGCAAGGAAGAAATCAAGAATGTTGCATTTCTTTCTTTTAAAAGAGGTTACAGAAAATACTAAATCAGTCCTACGGAACTGCTCTTTCACAAAATGTTATCCCATCTCCTGGCATTGCAGATTTACCTAGGCTGCCCCCAAATCACTGCTTTTATTAAGCTTTATTGAGCTGCTATGCATTGACAAAATCTTTGTAGTAAAATAATTTTCCATCAAAATACACCGTACTGTAGTAAGGTAATGAAGAGCTGTAGGACAGCCTTTAAGAAGCACTGTAGTTTCATCTGAAAAGTCTCCTGAAATTCTTTGAACATTTCCAGGGGATTAATGAGGTATTTTGACAACTCATGAGAAGCATCTGGTTTTCAAGAAGCCTTATAAGAGGGAACATTCACATTCTTGGAAATTAAACTGTGTATTTTAAGCCACTAAAAATAACACAATTATTAAAAATTTGGCAGCTCTGAAGAAAAATACCAGCAGATACGGGGAAACACATGGAACTACTGAAGAGTGTCAAACTTGAGTACACACATTTTACAGCATTTCAACATGACTTAAACACCAATTTTAACAGCTTAATTGAATGTTTCTTATTAAAAGCTATCACAGATGAACTAAAATAAGAACAAACTAAACTAGCCAGAGTGTAACTAAATCAAAAGCATTATTCTTTGCAAGTTGGGTGTATTAACTGTGCATACATGCATTATGCTCCTTGTATACATCCTTATACCTTCAACAACCGTTAGAGTGTTTGAAGGCTTTCTAAACCTTTGGCAATTAGTGGGAGAGAGAGTAGAGTAATCCTGCCTTTTTCTCTTTTTTCTTTTTTTTTTTTTTTTTTTAAGACATTCTAACTTATACAATTAGTATAAATTTGGAAGAACATTCATCTCATGTAGCAAAATTAGAAAAAGCATACCACTACACCTACCTTTTCTGTATACATTTTAAAGTATTCTTAGGACCTATTCTTACAAACTAGTACTCCCTTGAATACTTCAATGCACTGCAACAAGGATATTAATGTGTAAATTGGATTTCAGTTCTACAAAGCTTTAGTGAAGAAAGCAGAGTTTTCTTTAGCCTCACTACTGTAAATACCTCAGTATTCCTCAAAACTCAGGGTGCATAAATCTTTAAAGATCCACCCTTATTTAATCAAGCTGGGCAAGAAGCATTTTGAGGTGTCATTCTGAAATCGCTTTATAATCCACACTTGTAATGTGTCAATGAAATAAATGCATTGACGAGAGCTGGTATCTTTGCCGTTTGCAATTCTTAATATGCACTTTCCATGACACGAGAAATAGGATCTGCTAATCAGTATCAGGCCACAAGATGTTTTAAGTCTAAGTACTCCTATGTAATAATTTTTAAATAATAATTGCCTTTAGAGTGTGAGCAGTTGTACAGGAAAAAGCGGCTTCCTAAACTCTACTCTTTTCATTGTGCACCCTTTCACAAGATAAATATTTCAGAAGCAGCATCTTTAAGATGCTTACGGTTGAACACTTTACTTTCTGTAGTCACATCTCATTATTTACAAGATCTCATTCAATATATGTGGCTTGTCTCAGGTCTTCAAACCAGCAAGCAGGAAGAAAAAAACCCAACACGATCTGCCCCTGTCTTCAGGAATAGTGATCTACTCATTTTCATAGCTATTCAGTGGTACTTTTAAAGTCTGCAGTACATTTACAAGTGAAATCAATAATCAGGTTGGGCAGCAGGAGTGCACATTTGTGTCACCATCCCCTCCATCTCTGATAGCGTTTCAGATGTGTTTAAGGGCAAAAATTCCACCCCAATATATTAGTTTGGTTAACCCTTTTCCTATGATCTGTTTTGCTGGCCGGGGAAATTATGCAAAAAGTAATAAAAGTACTAATTCAATTTCCATGTTAAGAGATGGGTTTGGAAAAAAAAAAAAAAAAAATCAGAAACCATATTCTTTGTGTTTACTAAGAGATATGCACTCCAACATTTAGTGTCATGGAGCTGGAGTTAAAACCAGAAACGGTGAAGATAATTTAGCTGCATGAATGCCTGCTCTTCAGTAAAATGATGCCAAAATTAAATAGGAATGAAACAGCACTTTGTAGTCATTGGTCGCTCAGCAGGGTTTGCGTAGTTAAAAACCTAAGTGAAAAGGGTGATTGACCTACATTGCTACTAGCTTAGCACAGCTGTACTTTCAGATTTTTGCTGCATCCGAGGAAGCTCATTATTTAATACAACTGAGTTACATGTAATTGTCGGTCTTTCATTTTACAGTTTTAGTGGCCAGATATGAATCTCAAATGTGCGGCAGGCATTACTGTGCATCTGGAAATATCTGCGCCTGCCCATTTGCATGCAAAGCTAAGAGATGGGATTGCACACAGTTGCACCTGAAATCAGGAGGCTGCCCAGGGGTAGGAGGACCTCACAAAAATGCAGAAATCAAATGAGCAGATGGAACAGAAAGCAAATCTCTTGGCACCCCAAAGGCAAATGTTCTGCTGTTTCTCTATTGTTTTGAGCAGAAGCAACCCAGAACACGCAACCAAAGCACATTTCACACAACTCATACCTGCAGTTTAAATAAGTAATAACATTCCAGTTAACAACCAGTCTGACATGTTAACAGCCCAAGGGCTGTTAACATAATGACTGGTCATTAATGGCAGTAATGACAGATTTCAAAGGGAATATTGTGCTTGTAAATGGACATGCTGCCAGTCAGAAGAGCGGACAGAGCAGGATAGGCTGATACATTAAGATGTCACCATACAGCTCTGGAGGGAAAAAGAAAAGGGGAAAAAAAAAAAAACTTCTTGCATATTTCACTTACTGTAAATGGACTTGAAATATTGGCGTAAACCTAGGCTCCTTAAATTAAGTCTTCACTTTCTAACCCAAGAGTGTATAAGCAGGAGACAGAAGCCTGCAGGGGAATTATACTCCGCATATCATTTTCACCGAGTGTGTTATTTCTAACATCGAGTCCTTTCTTTACTCAAGTCAGTTCTCATCCTCGTTAACAAAACAGAATTTATTCCTGCTGTGGCCACCTTGATGCCTTTGGTGTCATACGCCACCTCTGAAACCACTGGAGTGACTTACATGTATCAGATTCCAGAGAAAAGCCTCTCACACCCAAAGCACCTTCCAAGCTCCTTACCTCATTAAGATTTCTTTCATTGCTTCAACTCCCCCCAACCCAGAAAAAAAGGTTTTAATACAATAAAATTAACTAATTTTACCAAAGCAGAGAGCTAAAGCAAATCAAGTTTTGAAGTTCTGAAGATTTAGAGTATTTATAAAAATCATAAACTGTGTACCTCAGGGCTCAAATGCAGAAAAATGTGCATCAGGGCAGGTTTAGTTTTTCAGCAGGCATCTCTAAATGAGAGATACTGGAAGTATCTTTGCAAATAGCCAAAGACACAATCACACAGGTTGTGAATTTAACCATGAATGTTAAAGCATCCAAACTGGGTACATTATTGCTTATAGCATCTGTACAATGGCTGTCTTATTGAAAGACATAATGAACACAGAGAGACAAGTTAATAAGCAATTTTGCTCTTTATAGTATCGTTCAAGCCACATATCCTCTAGAGGGCACCACATAAATTAATAGGAAGTTAGAACAGTTTTATATGTAGCAAAGACTCCCTTTATGGTTAAAAAGAAAGAAAAAAAAAAAAAAAAAGAGGATAGTTTGAAACTGTAATCGAACCCTAATCTGATCATTAGTACAAAGTAATTTGTTCTTTAAATTCATATCAAGTGGGTTGCTAAATATGAAAGCTTATTTGACTACAAAGCTAGAGAACATTTAACTAGTTTTTACATTAGCATTAAAAAGATCACTTTTATAGGTTCACTGCATAACTAAGTAGATAAGGCTCAATGAGGCAAATGACTATCTGCAATTACCTTAAGTGCACCAGTTTGAAGTTTAGTGTAAATACCAAGTTTAAATCTATGCACTCACAAGTACCACTAAAAAAAGGTTCATGAAAAGATAGCTTCATTAAGACTTGACAAACCCAGAGACAAAAAAATCAGAAATTTAAAACTGATTATATGATTTTTTGTGTACGCTGGTTTCACTGGTGCAAAAATAAATACTGTGTATGAACAAACATCTGAAACACAAGTTTTGAATGTGGTCATGGCAGACAGAAAATACGCTCTCCTTTCTCTGAATCACTTAGTATGCATTTTAACAGTCTGTTAGCAAAATATTTACTCCTGTTACACCTTCAAAGACAAGAGAGCAATAGTGTGTGTGAGCGCACACACGCATCTGTGCTGGGAAAACATGCCTTGCTCATGTCTCTACTACTAGATCGCTTTTGGTTTTGATTTTAAACATTTGATTTTAAAACATGGGATCTGCTGCACTAGCACTCAGGAGATTTGGTAAGTTCAAAGTCCTCAGTAAATTTGGAACTCGGATCAAACGGCTATAGCAGAGTTTTCTCTCTCCTGCAGGCACTTATTGTAGAAAGATCCCTAAAATGGGTTTTGAAAATTAGGATGTTACCTTCCCCCCAGAAGCTGTTCCCGTCGCTCTCTACAGACACACACTTTAAGATCAAAAGTTACCTAGGTTCACGTACAATAGTTCCCTTCAATTCAAACAGTTCCCTGCCAATCTTTAAAAAGTAAGGTTTTGTTACCTACTTTTTTGACAGATTTAACACAATGGCTTTAAGATGCAGACTCTATGCTAAATTCCCAGCACTCCACCTTGCATTCATTTCAGAGTTTTAATGGGTAGCAGAGCACTTCACCACTGAGTAGTCCAAGCCTATGTCTGAAGAACCTGATCTGCCTTGCAGCCCCAGCTCAACAAACACACAAAACGCTTGTGAAGGTTTTTGTTCCACTCTAGAAAAAACAGGCTGTAACATGGAAAGCCAGAGTAGCAATAGTTGTTAATGGTTTAGTTTTGATTCCTGTTCTGACTTACCCATGCTGTACAACATGGGAACTGATTGGTGCGTGGGAATCTCTTATTTGGTACCTGTGCTTAAACTGATTTTGTAAGTTAACACATTCAAAGAGAATTTTAATTTTTCCCCAATGTATTACTGCCTTCCATGTCCCTTTAAAAGGAAAAGGCTTCACTATGGGGGCAGAGGAAATATTCCCAGAAGTTCATGTTAGCCTGGAGCAGCTAGTCTCTTTAGGCCCTCTCTACAGGGAACGGATGAAAGGCGCTACTAGGGGAAATAGGTGTTCTGAATCACCCCAGAGAACCCTTTTCTCCCTACTTACTGTTGAGAGCTGAGGGAGACCAAAGTTCCTGATTAAACTCAGCTTCTGCAAAGTAGCCCTATTTATTTATACAATCTGCAGATAAACTAGCCTTGTGCTGCTCATCACCACATCGCTACGAGTTATACCTCAAATACCACTGAGAATGTAGACTCTCAAGCAATGAAGAAGGTACAAAATCAGATGACTTTATGCTATCTCTGAGAAGTGGCAACAGGTTATTCAGCGTTCCACCCAGGCCACTGAGTCAAATCATGACCAGAATGAATTTCATCCTACTAGCTACATGGTTATTCAGCAGGGAGAGTTGATCATCTTGGTCCAGCTTCTAACACCTAAATGGCAACATTCATAGAAGCTTCCAGTGCCACACATTAAATCCCTTGGCAAACTAAGAGGACAAAAGTGGGTAAGTGAAGACAAATGAAGCATCCCTCACTTACAGAGTCCCAACACTGCACTGAAGCTGGTGAAAAATGCACGAGCAGTTTCAGGCTGCTGTGTGTGGCTACTGCCATGCTGCTAGGAGGAGGAGCAGATCACCAGCTTCCCAGGAGCATGGTGCTGTGGAAAGCACAGATGGGGTTTATTCTCTTCCTCTGAGCACAGTACCCCAGTATTAGCACCAGAAAACTGGCAACCCCCTGCATGACATGGTTACGTGTGCTTTTTGGTTCAGATTTTAGTTTTCTCTCTGTATTTCAGTACCTGTTTTCTCATCCTCCACACATACTCAGCCTTGTAGCCCTCAAGTACTGTTTATGCAATAGCAACTGCATAGGAAGGACCGAGCAGATTTTCCAAGTTTGTCAGTGAATGTAAGAAGGATGTGGCTTACCTCAGATAGTCTCTGCGACAAAGGATAAGGTTGGCTTTGGTGTACAAGGTAGAGCCCACCTCCCCTAGGCGACAGTCACAGCAGGCACATTTCAAGCAGTCTTCATGCCAATATTTGTCCAGGGCCTTTAGAAGATACCGGTCTTTAATCTTACGGTTGCAGCCAGCACAACCTTTCGGCTTGGTGTCTGGCTGGACTGAGAGCATTTGTATACCTGAAATACAACAAGAGAAGAGAAGAGTGAAAATAGATATTCTCTTGAGTACAAGTCTCGCCTTTTTCTTCTTCCACCTCGTCACTGCCCCTACACCCAGTTTGTTAAAAAGGCAGTGGTGTAGATCGGATGAAATAACCTAGATAGTCCACAGCAAGCTGAAAACAATGCTAAGATACATTTGAGAGCAGAAACTTCCACTGCTCGAAGTTCCACAGCTTCTCTTTAACACTTCATTTACCTGATGTCTTTGCTGAAAAGAAATAGGATTAAAAATTTAAAATGAGAAATTAAAACAGTTCAGTTGAAAAGTCATCCATTTTCACCCAAAGTACGCAATATTTAGCAACCAAAATTTTAAATAAATGGCTTATCTATGATGGCAAACATAGCGAAATTTGCATATTTAGACCAATTTGCACCATCTTTATAAAGTATGAAGGCACTCCAGATTCTAAAGAAGAGAAAACTGAAGCTGTTAAAGGCACAGGGCCAGAGTTTCAGGGAGGTTTGATGCAGACATTTTGGTGCTGGTGGGGGAATATTTAGTTTTTTTAAGATTTCAGTCCTTGTTACGACACATGAATGAAGCAGTCAGACCTCCAGAGACTTCAGTACCAGCATCTCCAGTTACAAACTGCAGTGTAAGGACCTTCTGAAAGATCTACAGGGTCAGAGAGTTGCCAGTTTGTCAAAGAAGAAAACAGAAAACAACAACCAACCAACCAAACACACCACCCCACCACACCAACTCCCTTCATATCAACAAAATATAAAAACCCCTGCCCCACTTTCCAATCCCTATTGTAGCCAACAGCTAGTTCAGGACAAGGAGTAGAGTAGTGTCCGTTAAGTGCATATATATACCTTTAGATGTAATAGCAGAGAGCATTTAAATAACAATTCAAATGCCTGAACCACACTTTAAAGGAGGGAACTGGTAAAAGTGGAACACAGTCGAGCATTAGTACGCAGAGCACTGTAGCCAGCTTCCAGAGATCCATACAAAAATCAATTGCCCTCAGTTTTACAGTAAATGGGGAGAGAAGGTCATTGCCCCAAAGTGCTTACAGACTGGTCTTTCTAGGTTAATCCCATGAACTGCCATCCCATTACACTCAGACCAATTCTCTGAAAGTCATTCCTTAGAATAAACAAAATCATAGCCCTGTGGATGCTTTGTTGGGCATCAAACAGGCATCAGAGAGGAAGAGAGAAGTGACACACTGTTAGGCTAGCTCGCTGTTTGAAAGACAATCAGAGACGTAACTTTAAAAAAAATGCTACTCATTAGACTGCATTTGGATATTACGATGATATTTGCCGAGACTGGGGAATGAATGCTGTGGCCAACAAGCAAATCCTACCCCAAAATTCAGGGTACAGCACCCTGTTATTATCCAGAGACTGTGAAAGGTCAAACAGAGTCTTGTAACAGAGAAAAGCAAATTCAAGAGCTCCTCATCAAGAATGCTCTAATACCTACTGGTAAGAATGCTTTACAGTCCCAGCTTCTATCAGCAGAACTTGGTTGGTGCTGTGACACACCACTACAGACAGGCAGGCTCAGGGAACTAGAACATGAGCAAGTTGGAGTTTGAAGTTGGTTTTTTTTTGGTTGGTTTATCTGTTTTTTTAAAGCAGCCCGTATAAGGAAAACGCAAAAGTTAGTGTAATCTTTAGGGCAATAGTACAGTGTGTCTTTATGGATATTGGCACTACAAAGACAAGAAGCTAAATGCTACACTGGCTAAGTCGCCCCAGGGTTCTCTGTGCGTATGTGTTCATGGAACACACAGAATTTTTGTGGACCACAGCAACCATAGAGCCAGGGAAGTGACTTT
Organism: Strigops habroptila; assembly: GCF_004027225.2. Classification (NCBI taxonomy): domain Eukaryota; kingdom Metazoa; phylum Chordata; class Aves; order Psittaciformes; family Psittacidae; genus Strigops; species Strigops habroptila. The sequence goes on along the minus strand of NC_044279.2, from coordinate 63,060,421 downwards.
CCAGGGTTACCAAGCTGAACTCCCAAACTTCACCTGTGAAGTTGATCACTGAATTAGAAATAGTAAACCTTATTGTGACATATGAGCACAACAGCCTTGCTCCCTGCTTTGCAATATGCCCTATTGCGCATTTTGGAGTGATATATTTACCTGTTAAAGTAGCTGTTCAGTTATATGCCAACAGTTATATGCCAACAGTTCTCCTAGTGGGCACCCCGAGGTACCACAGCAGTACCGCTGCACGGCATCTAAAGCTCATAACAAAAGTGTAAGGTCTGTATTTTTCTATCTGTAAGTATAAAAAATTGCACTGCTGCCTTCCTGTTACTCCTCAGTCAATGCTACTCCTATAGCTACTACACCACACACAGACACAAGATGTGCTTGTTAACAGGGGGGTGGATGAGGTCCAGCGACCTGCATAGGGTTCCGCAGTTAAGTGTGTGGCAGATCTGGGAAAGAACACACACTTCTCATCTTGAGCAAGCACCATGAGACAAAGGCTGAGCCTTTACAGTATTTTCAGTTGCCAACTATCCCCTGTAAATCCAGGGTACATACAGGAAGCAGCAAAATAATGTGGCTACAAATAAATTACTAAAAGCAGTGAAAATATGAGAGATTTTTGGTAAAGGACCTACATCAGACTGTAAAGGAAAGTCCTGCTGGAACTCTAATAGTTTCGCTAGGTCGAAAAGCTGTAATCTGTAAAGTTGTATATCATGTCAGAGCATAAATATATGCTAAGTGCCAACAAGAAGAGTATTCCCAGCCCCTCTCTTTGGCCACATAGAGGACAAATGCATAAAATTGACCACAATTTGTATCAACTTCTTGGAACTCAGTGAAAAAGTTCAGAAGCAAGAAGGGCTGTTCTAGGACTTTAATCTTTAGCTCGAGGGAAACCAGGATAAACTAGGAGCTAACACAGTTAAAGGCTTTAAAGAAAAAAATCTTAATGTAAAAATATTGTCTCCTGATAAGAAAGCAGGTTAGAGAGTGGAGGCTGACAGCCTCTGATCCAGGCTGATCCACCATCCTGCGCCATCTGAAGGGAACAAGATGCCGTAGAAACATGGCTAAACAAGTGAGCATCTGAACAAATTGTAATAATCAAGCCTGATGATTCCTGAGGTATATGCTGCAAACACGAGGTTATTGTATTACAAATAAAATTGCAGCTTGCACAATCTTTCGCATACCCCTGCACAGCTTTTGAGACATCTTCTACTGATGAGGAAAGTAGACAGAGCACTGCCATTTATGCTGGTTAGCCCAAACCTTCTTGTAGAGACAAGTGAAAAGGGGCAGGCACCCCATAGAAGTAGTGTTAACAACCCAGCACATCTATTTTCCTAAGGCTGAGAAAGAAGGTACTGCTGACATTCCACTGGCATCATCTTCAGATTACAGATTCAATCTGCAGAAGCTTTTTGAGGAAAGGAAAGCTTTTTTCCTCTGATAGATCTGATCTTTTTGCACTTTACTTGCAATGAAGCTGCTTCTATTTTAACGAAAGTAAAAAAAAAAAAAAAAAAAAAAAAATCCGCAAACTACTGCTTCTTTATAAAGAAAAAGTTACTCTCTTTTTGAAGAGTAGAAAGGTTCTAAACAAAACAAAGCACAGAACAGTGCTCTAAGAAGTGTTTTATATATCTCCAAATTCTTTGCACATGCGCTTTTCTTTACATGCCCTGGATTAAATAACTTAATTTTGAAATCAGAACATTTTGTTAATTTTTTCTATATTGTATGAGTCACATTAATGCAGATCACCTCACCGACCATCTCTCTCCCCTTTGACGTTCCCATAAGATCTCTGATTCAGTTCCACTTTTCAGATACATGCTTGCGTATTTTTAGTTTTCTCTTAATTTGACAGTAAGAGTACTTGCATCTTGCTGTCAGCCAGCTTTTCACAGGCTGCAGGTTAGGTACCCATTTATTTCTTAGGACGCAGGAAGGACCATTTCAGAGTCTGACAGCATCCGCAAAACCATTCAAACTCCTTGCTGCTGAAATATCAGGTAGCGGCACACAGCACTACCCAGCTGCCTGGCTGCCCTCCTCTCCCCCAGGAAAGCAGAGCTTATGGAGCACTTCCAAGAAAACCCATACTATAAGTGCTACACTCAGGCTGTTAAATAAATAAATAAATAAAATCAAACCCAGTTTTCCCTTCAGTCATGCAGAGTCCTACCCATGCTCTGCATCACAGAGCATATCTGTTCTCAAAACTGAGAGATTTCAGTGCCTAGTCTGTCACTGTCAAACAAACCCTTTTTATTTCACCCCAATATGCTTTCAAGGGCTTTCTCTACCCTTCCCTCCCTTCTTTCCCTCCACTCCAGTCCCCAAGATACTACACATAAACTGCAGAGCTGTTCAGGAATCAGACTTCTTCATCACCATCCACCACCCCTTGGATTTTTGAAGGGAGAACTTAATAACCTGTTTTGCGGGTTTTTGAATTTCCCTCGGTCTCCCCAGATAAGTTCAATGCCACTGACTCCCATCCCTGGTTATTGTTATTATCGTGTGATGAAACATTGTCAACTGATTTGTAACTACGATTTCTGGATAAAGAGGAAGATTGCTGGAAAAAGCTAAATTAGGCTCCTGAAGGAAGGCAGAGAAACAAAAATTCATCTCACTCCAATCATCACCCTTCTCAAAACTCAAAAGGAATGAATATTTGACATAATGAACTGTATTTTGTTAGTGATTTAGTAGCATCTGTAAGCAGAATTGGCCCCTGCTGATGCTGAGTGCAGCACACACAAAACCCACGGAACTCAGTTTCTGGTTTGTGGAACAGACAGTCTTCAAAAGGCATGTTAAGGGAGGAAGAGATGAGTATTATTATGTGCTGGATCACTTAGAAACTTTTAAAGACCACTCTCCCCCCACTCCTTTGCAGAGGCACGTGCACAATTCTACCAAGGACAGTATTACGTACAGCATACATACAGTAGTATGTATTGTCTCTACTTAAAAAAAAAAACAAAAAAAAAAAACCAATTTAAGAAATCAGTTTGGAGCAAATTAAGTATCAGTGCACTGGATTTCAAAAGACAGCTTACTGACAATATGCAGTCAACAAGACAGTTAGAGATCTAGTAGAAGATAAAAAGAATACCTTTCCAATGCTTTCCCACTTTGTAGCTTCAACCTAAAAACACTCAGAGCTCCAGTAATTCAGGATAATACACACACAGACTTAAAAAAAAAGAAATAAGTTAAGGTTTCAGAAGCTAAGAAACATTTCAGAACTCGCATGTAGCACATCAGGAGTTGTAACTAGTTTTAGATTGGCACATAAATTGTTCTGTGGAAAATTCTTATTGCCTCCAAGACCCTGCTATTCTGTGTTATTTGACAGTTTAAGGGAAATCATAATTAAAAAAATAGACATAAATAATAGCCTGTGCAGTGTGGTGCACAGAAATAAGTAGAACCATTTCATTTAAACTCTGGTGAGCTTTTAATTGCCCGGATTGCATTGTGAACCAGCCTAACGGTTGATTGCCTCCATTATGCTCTCTTGTTCTGTGCAATTCATCTGCACAGTCTCAGCTTCTGTAGTTAACACAACAAAGTAACTGCAACTCCATAACACTCGGGGGTTTTTAAAGAAATATAAAAGTAAGGATTTTAGTACTCTGGATATAGTCTCTTCTCTATACTTTTGAGTTAATTTTCCATGCTATATAACTAAACTTCACCTCCTGCCCCTTCTTCCACAGAGGAATCTGATTTTTTTTTTTTTTAATTATTATTTTGTGGGTTTTTTTTCAAATAAAGGAGGTGGGTTGGGAAGGGGTGGTGGAAGAGAAAAGGTTAGGTAAAAACTAAAAACGGGAATGCAGTCCCACAGCTGGGAGCAGTGATACAGCTTAAAAGAATTTGGCCAACATGGCTAGTCAATTGCCAAGAGACGTCAAACAAAAGATTTTTCTTCTTCTTTCCCCTTTTCTTTTTGAAAGCTAGATCGGGCCTAAAAGCTTGTTTCTTTCTGTTCAGTGGCCCAGAGCATCCCTGCAGGCTGTAGCCCCCTAAGGGACAACGAAGCAAAGAGATGTACCCAGATTTCAGGGACGGGGGCTGCTTAGCTATATCCCTACCCCTGTCGTGTCCCCCCCCTCTTTTTTTTAGAGCAGTGGTGCTGGGAACCAATTTGATTCCCTTTTTCTCCAATGCAGCTGCAAGGCTCAGAGATACTGACATTTTTCCACTCTTATCAGTTTAATTACAGTTACCATGGCAGCAAAGTGCTAGTGCTTGGCAAAGGCCAACAAGAGATTTGCAAGACTGAGTTCAATTTTGATGCAGCTCACATGCAAAATAAAAAAATAAATAAGAAACATACACTCTCCAACAAAGAATCCCTTTCCGAGTTGGACGTTCAACCCTTTTGTGCTAATTCCTTTCCGAGCACGGAGGGGGACGGGGCGATGGGTTCAAGAGAGGAGAAGAGAGGGAGGCGCAGGGGAAAGAGTGTGGCGGTATTCGGCGCACCCCGCAAAACGAGCGGGTTTGACCAGCAGTCCCGCAAAGCCCCATTTTGGAGCTCTTTAGAGCACCCTCAGGCCCTCGCTACGGCAACGCATTGGGGAAGAGAAGTGCTCTCAGCTATTCCCACCCCCTCCTCCCCGTTACAGCGCACCGCTCCGGCTCGGTGCGCGCTACACCGGGAGACCGCCGCCTTACCAAAACTTTTCTCCTTTTTCTGCATGAGTTGATTTACGGGCGCCTGGAGAGCTCCTTCTCATTGAAGCACCGAATCCCGGCAAAAGTAGCAAGTGGTTCCCCGGCTCGGGTCAAGTGAGAGGGAGAGCGGCGCGGCGCAGCCCGGGGGAGGGGGGCGGGGGGGGGACGGCGGGAGGAGGGGAGGGGGAGACCGGGGAGGTGGGGGTACGCCGCGAGCCGCCGGCAGCGCACGGCGATGGCGAGCGGCAAAGCCACATGCTCCCCTAACCCTACCCGTAAACCTGTAATCCCAGTGGTCTCTTAGCTTTGTTGTAACAAATGGGTTTGATTAAACTGTCACATGCGGCGTTAGCATACCATATCGTGCTCGGGATGAAGGGAGGAAAGGGGGGTAGTAGGGAGCTGGGGTGGAAAAAAGAAAGGCCCTAAGACAGAAGTACTGTTTCATAACGCTACCACGGCTGCCCATCCCCACGCTGGTCCAAGGGAGGCTGGCCGAGCCCGGATGCCCCCCACAGCTCAGCTCCCCCTGGCAGCTTTTTGCCACCCCCAGCCCGCTCTGGCCACCCCCCGGGCTCCCCCCACCTCGACGGCAGCCACGCTCCTGCCGCCGCTCTGCCCAAACGGTTAACCCGGCACAGAACGAGTTGCAAATTAAACTGCTGTACGGGGAGGCTTGTGGATTAAAGCCGGGGAGTGGGAAATTAACCGAGTCCCCTGATAATTGAGAGCACGTTTCGAGAAGCTCTGGAAGAAGCAAGAATAATAATAACAATAATAACGGGGGGGGGGGGGGGGGGGAGCGGTGGTGGTGCTGCAATTCATTGTTAACTTTGACTGCTATTTCTCGAGACATACAGTTGTATGGGTTTCGCTCAGCATCCTCAGCTTGCATGTATTTCATGTCTCGTAATAAAAATAATGAAGCCTCACATGATTTAAACAAAACAGTCTCAGCAGAGCTGCAGCTTGAGTGAAAGTTGCAGTGTAGAGATGTGTGTGTGTGTATTGCAGCCCCGGCTTATGACTCAGAGAGAGGGAGAGGGAGAGAGGGAGAGTGATGCAGACACACATACACAAATGACCCAAAGCTTACAGTTGCCTCACTTACCTTCTCAATTAAGCGATACAGGGGAGGCAGTTCAATAAGCACAGTGGCTGCTTTGTAGCTCTTCTCCTTGGAAAAGGTCAAAAAGAAGCATTGTTTGGGGAAAAAAAATAAAGAGGGGGTGGGAGAGGTGGGGAGGGAGATCGCTATTCTTTAAGTTTAAAATAATGAGGTCCTCAAGGATCCGCCAAGTAATTGTGTTGACCGTATCCGAGCTACAGGTGTCCTCCTTTTAGTATCTTGCAGTCCAAGGCTGTCTGTCTCCGTCCTGGCTGAAGACAACTTACCTAAAGCAGCGTGTGAGGAGCCGAGTTGAATGAAGTCAGGGCTTTATCAGCTGCAAAATGCAATCCCTTACCAGCCAGACATAATACAGCAAAAGAAAAGGTCACTCAGTTATTACTGAGCCAGCAGAGCCCTGGCAGCTCTTGTGGAAGACCACAGAGAAGCAGCTCCCTTCCGATTTAAGGCTATTTACCTCTCTCCCCCTCCACCCACCCTTCTCTCCCCCCTCCCCCCTCCCAACTCCCCTTTCTCTCTCGTTCTGCAGCTCGCTCAAGTACAGCCGCCCTCGGAAAGTGCAAAGCAGCCAGGAGACAGATTGGGCTTTGTTGGTAATTTCCCATGGTGAAAATTTACAAGCCTGCAAGTGCAGTCAGCAAAACCACATGCATATGCTAGACACAAACACCAGGGACACACACACACGCACACACAAGTGACCTCTACTGAAGCGGCTCAGGATCACCTTCCCAGAGAGCGCTTCCGAAACAGACCCGGGAAACAGGGGAGCGCCTCCCCTCTCTCCCCCACGTCATTCCTCCCAAAATAGTTTCCTTAAACAAAACAATAAGTTGCCTACGCAAAAATAAAATAAAATAAAAAAAAAGACAGAAAAATGGCAAGATACATATCTCTCTATTAATGAGTAATGAGAAAAATCCCTGAAGGTGAAAACGCTGCCTCTCTCCGTGCTGGATCTGAGCTGCTCAGAGAGGAGTGGAAACTCTGGCGTGAAAGTTTCCCGCTCCCCGGCACGGTCCCCGGCCCCGCTTGCCACATGCCACCACCCTCCCTGCGCTTTTTAGGCTGAATGCAGAAAGAAGACAAGCTGGTTTTCCCCTCCAGCATCCTCATCCCAGGAGCTGAAGACAGATCCTGATTCTCTACATCGTGATGGAGAATGGGGGGGGGACACGATCCGACAATAGATACGGGTGTGTTATAGGTGTTGAACACCCTTGACCAAGAGACAGACATGCAGACACAGAAGAGGTATAGCATGCTTTGATATTCAGTCATGATCCCAGATGATTGTTTCTTCATGTTTTATAATAAAGACGTTGAGCCTAACCTACTGTAAATAAAGTTAAAAAAAAAAAAAAAAAAAGAAAAATCCAAAGCATCTTTCCTAAGAGCCATCTGCAGTTGGAGAAAGACCAGATTAAGAATTTGTGAATACAGTTTTCAGACTTCAAAGTGAATATCTGTTGTCTGCTATTAGAAGCACCACACTAGATTTCCACAAAGCTTTGAAAGATGTCAGCTTACAATATACCCTAAATTTGAATGACACTCATATTATAGAAGTCTTTCAAGACCCAAGAAAGATTTAAAAGCATTGAAGTGCTCTGCCATCTACACCCCTCCCTCATATAATCCAGCAGTTCTAATAAAAATCAAAGCAACCTCAGAAATGCATATGTTTAGGACAGGTTCCCCCCCCACCAACCCTTCAACTAAGCTTCTCCCTCTCCCCCCCGCCCCCGGCTTTTTTTTTAATTGTGTATATATATATATTCCCTGAACAAGCATACTGTGCAATGAACAATTCCTGAATCTCTTGCCCCTCTCCCTCTGAGTAGTAACAAAACTCAGCCACAACCAACCTGAGCAAGAACCCGAAAAGCACAGTCAGAGGCAGCAGACTAATAGAGCCCCTTTCTCCTGATCTGATCTGCACACAGAGAAAAGCAAAACTTGACAGAAACCTGCTTCTCTCCTGCATGCACCCATACGCTCAGAAGAGCCTGACTTCCCTCTGTTTATAGACTACCTCTGCCACAACCACTCTGGAAATACAGCAGTGTGAGAGAGTGTGTGTGTGTGTGTGTGTGTGTGTGTGTGTGTGTGTGTGCGCGCCTCTCTCCACCAATGCACTCAGAGAAGGAGAAGAAAAGAGGGAGGGAGAAGTTATGTGTGGGGAAAGGGAGAAATAAAATCAAAACAAATGGTACAGCTAATGAGGACAATTAAATTAATTATGTTCAAGGAGATGAGATTTTTTTTTCCCTCCAACTGTATGATCTGTTACCCCTCGCTGGCAACTGCTGCTCTGTAATTCATGGCAACTGATTAGTGCATCTATGCAAATCTTTGTTTAAATCATTCAACTAATTAAATGATGGGATTATTCCTCTGCCTACGGTGACATCATTCGCAGTAATTAGTACTCTATTTGGACTGTGGCAATAAGATACCCGATGTCAACACCAACCTGCAAAGACATTAACCACTTTGTCACTTTGTGTGTGTGTATGTGTGTGCTTGTGCGTGTGCGGGAAAGAGAAAGGAACAAACACCCAGATCTAATTGCATCTTCCACCCCTCTTTACACTCCCCCCACCAACCAAGGATTCTTTAAAAAAAAAAAAAAAAAAAAAAAAGGAAAAAAAAAAAAGAAAAGAAAAGGAAAAGAAAAAAACCACAACACCACAAAAAACCCCAACTTACTGAATAATATGCCAAACCACATGTGTAAAGGAATAAAATGGAATAGTTAACATTCAGCTCCATGCCATTCATTTCCCCCTAAAATGTAATGATAATTAGATGGGTCATAAAATGCTCTTCTTTTCATTATGACTGATGAAATGCATTAAAGCTGACAGGGTATTACCTGACAGTAATTAGGTTTTGTCATGAATTAAATTATTTGAAAGCAGGCTATCTCCCCAATCATGCAATTTACAGCAAGATTTTTTTTTTTTTTTAATCTGTGCTACAGAAGAGAGAAAGAGAGATAGAAAATAGCAGTTTTTCTCTTCATAATCATATGAATTATTCACAGAAAAAAAATCATCAGAAAAAAATCGTGCAGATGAAGAGGCTTGCCACTTAATGTACTGCACAGATGTGATCATCAGCGGTTGCCGACAATGAAATATACAAGTGCACACAAAAGTGATCTGGTGAACAAGAGGTGGAATTTAATCATCTTCTCCTGACACTTTCGCGAAAAACACCATTAACCCTCACCAAGTCCCCTGTTTTCCCCTGCCCACCCCCTCCCCGTACACACACACACAAAAAGTGAAAAGAAAAGAAATTGTGCTTTTGTTTACTCAGCCAAGCTAAAGGTTGGTTCCAGCCAGCCAAGCAATTTCTTCATTTCCAGTGTAAACTATCCAGTTTAATTACAGATCCCTAGAAAAATCTTTGCTAAAGGATTGTTGTAAAGACCTAGGGGTTTTTGGTCCGATTACCCTTTGCTTGAGCCTGTGTTTCAGCAGCTCATAATACTTGCCATTTGGTAAAATTTACTTAATTTTTTAAAAGGTTTTCTGCAATAATCTCACCCCCTATCTCTACAGAGGAGTGAGGAAAAGAAAAAAAAAAAAAAAGAATAACTTACCTTTTAGAAAAAGAAACCCTCCACAGGAAAGGAAAAAAAAAAAAAGAGAGACTCAAAAGGTTTTTTGTTTTTCCCTGAAGTTTTCAGTGCACTCTTTTTGAGGGTAGGAAAAAAAAAAAGGAGATTTTTCTCCCCGTTTAATAGTCAGATATTTTAGTATAGTCCAAAAGATGCAGGTGAGATGCAGTCTTTATGGTGTAACAAAAATACACAGAATGCAAATAAACCCAATAGTTTGGTTCCTGTAAAGTCCAATTAAAAATAACAACAAAAACTCAGTTGAGTGGGGAGGACAAAAAAAAAAAAAGTAGTTTACACTACTCCCCACTTCTCCCCCTGATTTAATTTCACCAGCACAGATGAAAAGAGCCCCTGGCTTTGCTTTCCCTCTTTTTCCTTCCCACCGTCTCTTCTTCCTCTTCACTTTCTTCCCCAGCTGAAAAGAAAACCTGAGTGGGCCAGGTCTGCTCCTCCAGTATTTAAACACCTCACCAGGTCCCTAGTTAGCAGCTTCCTTCAGCTCATCCAAGAAGCTGACAAGTACTGTTAGAGGAGGCTGTACATGTTGCTCTAATGGACCTCATTAAGTTCTACTTACAGATGTTCTCTTAACATAATTGATCTACGGTGAGTTGAGAGGACTGCAACTTATTCCCTAGCCCCCAATTATGGTTGGGTAATTAGATCCCCAACCTCCAATTTTTCACATTCACCCTTCTAACATTCCAAAATATCAAAGTATCTCTTCCTCACCAAAGCTCCCCCCCTTACTGGACTCCACTCCACTCACTGTATTGACAGTTAGATCTGCTCTAACCTTTGTAGTGACGCCAGTTTTAATGGTGCATTCAGTCCATTGACAGAGCTCTGGATTTTTTTTCCCCTTTCTCTCCTTTTCTCTCCTTTCCTCTTTTCTTTCTCTCTTTCTTTTTTTTTTTTTTTTTTTTTTAATCCTCAGAAACAAAAGGGTAAAAAAAAAAAAAAACCTAACTTGTATAGTTTGTACTTTTGATAAAAGGTTCCAGTGATGAGCTTTGGCAGTGGAGGTTCTTTTCTAATGTCTTTTTATCTGTATTAATTCCTCAGATGAAAACTTTAAGGAACAATGAAGGAGAGAGGTACTGCTCTGAAACGGTGAGAAGAAAAAAATTACACAGCACACCTGGGACAGATGAAGCCAAACTAGTGCTTTTATAATGCCAATCAGCAGGGCTGTTATCATCCCTCTAATTAGGAAAGCAGCCTAAAACAGAGAGCACTTGGGGAAATGGTAATGTTATGGTTTTGCACTTAAAAGGGGAGACATTTCCTGCACTGTAAGAATCCAGGATTGGGGCTGACAAGTCCTTTAATTAATGGGCAGGATTCCCTGCATGTGCAAGTGTGTGTGCATGTTTCAATTCATAAAAGTGGACAAAGGGGGCTATTTGGGAGGGGTGGGGTGGAGGGAGGGGGAGAGAGGCAGAAAAAGGAAGGGAAAAACCAGTCCATTAGTTTGAAGGAGAACAGAGTTCACAGCTACCTTCATTTTATTTAACCCCCAAAGGATTGAAATGTGGAGCTGCAGTGAGCTGTTTGCCAGAGATTTGAAAGCTACAGTAGAAAAAGCCCAAGGCCATCAGACAAACAAAAAAGTTTGGGAGAGTGTGCATCCTGAATTTGATAACACCTCTTATCCCCTCCAGTTGGTGGGTACCATGCCTCTCCCTCTCCCCCACCTGCCTACAGCTAATGGTTCCAACGCAGGGCACAGGCTTTCCGTGGCATGTGTTAACGCACCGAGCAATAAGGCTTATTTTCAGCACTCATACTGCATTCTCCAGCATGGTACTCAGGGCTATTTTTCAGGGACCCTTTCCTCCTCCCAGCCTACCACAACGAATCACTTCTGGGGGAGGACTCATGGAAAGATTTTGCTGCTAAACAGTTTGTTTTCACTGTTACGTTGGGTGAGAAAGACAGTCAAGATAGTGGTGATACGACCAGTGAAGGCTGTTGTCAGGTAAAAAAAAAAACAAATGCAGACCCTTCAGACTTGGTGATGTGCCTAATCCTTCAACTTCAAGTGGACCTGCTCGCAGAAGCCAGGGCAACAGCTCTAGCACTCAACAACCAAGCAACATTGGTGGGATTTTGAGTTGTGAAAATGCTATTGTAGCAGCTGTATTGATTTTGGGGTCCAATCCTACTTGTCCTGAGGTAAGCTATCCTCCTTCACCCAGCACTCACAGTGAGGTCAGTGGGACTGGTTGTCCAAATGAGAATTACTCACACGGGCAAGGGTTGCAAGGCAGCAACATTAAATCAATACAGCACTGGTGTTTCCTCGCTCTGGCTACTGAGTCAATGGATTTTATACACCTCTCACCCTTACTCCTCCAAGTAAGGGCTTAAGAAAGAAACCACTTGCAGACAAAAAATAGTTGTGGAAGAGAGCCTTTTTTTTTTTTTTTTTTTTCCTAATGAAAAAGTGCACCCATGTAAAACTAGCTATTGTGCTTGTAACAGATTATACAGAACACTGAGTGATAAATAGTCATGTATCTTGTATCAGACTCGAGTCTGCAGCACAGTTGCCACTGAACAGCATTATTGGAAGTAGCGCAAGATTGTTAAGGTGGTGAAGAATTAAAATAAATATAAAGGAAAAAAAGAAAGTCTGTTCAACCTTCACATTTTGAAACCAAGGTGTGATGAAGATATTTTAGTGATGTTTATTCTAGAAGCATCAGGTTTAGGATATTTACTTGAATTACACGCTAAATTTATCTAAGAAAGTTTCATGTAAATTTTGTAACTTTTTCATTGACCTTCTATTAGCAGTTTCAAGTATCTTTCTAACACAGAAGAGAAAACCTGCTGGAAATTCAGGTGTTCAGTAACCAAAGCTCAATTAAGCAGGTACCAACAAAAGTGAGAAACATTAGTGGGCTTTTTCTTGTTCATTTTGAGTTTAGCATAATCTTTGGTGTTGTAATCAGAACCTAGTGAATGGGTCCACGTTTTTCCATTAAAATCCCTAGTCTTTGCTTTTCAGCAGTAAACACTAATTTTAGCACTACCCCCTTACAGGATGTTTGGAAAATGCATTAAGGCCCTTTTAAAACTTGGTTCAAGGGAACAGCTCTTGTGGACCCACACTGAAATCACTGGGACTTTGGGCAGTGTATCAACCTACGTGTTGGATCAGGGCTGTATGTGAATTGTACAAGCTGAAGGCACTTTCGCAGAGAATTAAAAAAACTCCAGTTTTGGCTGATCACAAAGAATATACCACAAGCCTGGCGCTCAAAATTCTAGTAGTATTAGATAAATTAATGTCTTTGCCAATAATTTTTAGCACTGCAGCTGATAGAGATTTTATTCAGCTCCTAAAAGGTTAAAATTTAGGTGGGGGAAAAGAAGAAGAGGAAGGATAGAAAGCCCATCTGGCCTTAAAAAAAAAAAAAATAAAAAAAAAAAAAAGAAAAAGAAGTGTACCAATTTTTAACCCAGATCTGAAAACTGCCAAGTTATAATAAACACCTGAAAACCTGGGTTTATAATGGAAACTGCAAGTGACCCCTTGTTGCAATGGAGCCTGGACAATAACAATTTACAGAGCAGCTGAAAGTCATTCATAACCGACTGAATAAACTGACTCTAAAGACAGAGAAACAACAGCATTGGTGAGAACGTGGCTCAAAGACTAATGTAGCAAGCAGTGAGATTTTCATAGGAAACAAAATTAAAATGTTGCCAGTTTTCTAAATGGCTTTTTCTGGCATAATGCAATCTCCTGCCACTCCCCCCTTCCCTCACTTTGTGGATATCAAAATAGAGGCAGCTTGTTCTTGCTTAGACTAAATTCCACAAACTACAGTTTCAATCTCAACAAAGTAATCAGTGTAGTTGTACGAGGGCCACACCTACACAGCCCAGCCAGTCCAGAGATCGGCGTCAAGTTTCTCTGTTACAATTTCTTATATCCTTTGTCATGCTGTGAATTCTCTGCACATATTCTTTGAAAAACAAAACAAAAGGGCACCCATAAATAAGAAGTGGATCACTTACATTCAAACCCTCCCTGTCAAGTCCTAAATAGGAGACACCGTGTGTAAGGAGAAAAAGGCATATAGTAGGAAACTTACAATCCAGTGTGGCTTGGTGTCTCTACGGAAACAACTCAGGATAAAGTTTGCCAAAGTATTTCAGAGGTTTAGGAATTAATCCTATTTTCAAAGGTCAGTTAAGAAATTACAGGTCTGTCCATCCCCTTTCAATGAAATCTAGGCTCTGGAGGTCAAGGGGAGTACACAGAGAATGTGGAGTTACAAAGCTTCATAAGTCTCTGAAGGATCTGGGTCTAGTTTGTCCCTTATTTGGCTTACTGTTACAGAAGACCATTTCCAACTTGCATTTCTTTTAAATGTATGTATCTTAAGCATCTGGTTTGCCTCTAACTACATATCACCTTCAGCAACTTCCTTCCCCAACATTAAAAATTTCTGCCTTACTTTTGTTTCTCTCTGAGTCTTTCTGAGTCCTAACAGCAAATGGACCCCTCACATCTGAATTAAACGGGCAACGAGTCCTCACTGTCCAGTACATTCAGGCTGTCTTCTGTGCAGGATCAAGACTGGTATCTGCAAGTTTTATGGGTTCCTCTGCTGAGAAAAGTTAGCTACTAACACCTAGTTTCAGAGTTTTACTAGAGTTTAAGGGTTAGTGCACACAAGCCACCACATAGAACATAGGTACCAAAATGTAGGTCTCTGACAGACAGAAAGGGGATTTGAGGAACTCTTTGGTGCCTAAGGTGTTGCAGTTTGGGTGCCTACATCCCTCTGTCTGAGGCTGAACACAGAGTCCCTCTGTAACTTGGTAGGAGTGCTGAAACTCACACCTCCATTCATGCCCTCTGCAGAAAGGAAATGATATGGGATTACTGAACTGTAAAGGCAAACGGGGGCCAAGGATGAGGATTATTCTTGGAAGTTGCTTTATGAAATATTCTGCAAGAGGACTGTCTTGGCACCATCTTTAGGGATATAATGCCACCTACTGAATAGCCACTAGTGCAGCCTGGAGCTCCCAAGCTTTTCCCAGGGGATTCACAGTCACATACTGATCCAAACCTGACCCTGCCTAACGTATGAGTTATGAGAAGATCAGAGCCCTAGAAAGTGGGATAGCTTTAGGCTATTTGCCAATAATTAGCTATATTTATTGGTTCATTTCTGAAAATTACCATTTTTATGGGCACCTGGTACCCTAGTAGAGAAATAACTATGCTTAATTCTCATCTTATTGTAGGGGGGACTCTATGACAACTGCTTTGAAAGTATCCTATCCATCACCATGCATGATTTCTCTCGTGGACTCAGATACTTCGCAAAGAGTCAATAAGATTCATGGAAGAAAACATGAAGAATAGCAGAGTGAAAAACTCAGAATTAGAAAATCCCAAGGTAACAGTTAAGAACAAATGGGATTTACACAAGACTGCTGCATACCCTTGTAGAAATCTGCTGTAGCATAGTTCTCAAGTACACCATTAGTACAACCACGAACAAGGTCTCATTCAGCTACTAAACACCCCATATCTTCAGGTTTAGGCCTTATATAAGATAGCATCTTCAACCCCCAGAATTAGTACAAAACCATGTTTTGTTTCCCCCTTCCACATGGTGTGCTTAACCAAGCATGGAAGTCATTTACAAAGAAAGATTAATTCAGCAGTTCAAGATCTTTTTGAGAAAGGATTCATCTTATCTCAGAAAGAGAAAGCTAAAACACTGACACTGTCAATTCCAACAGGGCCTATCTGCTTTGGATGGCTAACATTTCACAATTCCTTTACAAACATTTGGTATCTCATGATTCTTTATATGCTGAAAGCATCATCATTTTAGGTGGGAGTATTTGGTACCTTTGCCAGCCTGACCCCAGGTGCCTTGTATTAGGAATTCAAAAACAAAGAGTACACAGTTAGTAACTGTAAAAAGGGATAAAAGAGATAGACTCCTCTTTATTTTCAACTGCAAAAATGGAATACTTTTACTAGAAGGCTATCCTTGCTTTTCTTTCAGTGATACCTTGTGTAATTGCTTTGCATCTCTTGTTTGGTTTAGGTTGAGGTGTGGATCCTGTAGAGGTTGAGGTATGGATCCTGTAGATGATAGCCTTTTACACCATATTGTTCAAGATTTTTCCCAAGATAGGTTTCTCTCATGAAGTGAATGAGGCAGGTGACTGTGTGTCGTGGTTTGAGCCCAGCCAGTAACTCAGAACCACACAGCCGCTCGCTCACTCCCCCCCCCCCCCTTCTTCCTCCCCCCGCTCCCGGAGGGATGGGGAGGAGAATGGGAAGAATGCAACTCCCACGGGTTGAGATAAGAGCAGTCCCGCAACTAAGGTATAACACAAAACCACTACTGCTACCACCAATGATAATAACGATTAGTGAAATAACAAGGGGAGAGGATACAATTGCTCACCACCCGCCGACCGATACCCAGCCCGACCCGAGCAGTGATCTCGGCCTTCCGGGTAACTCCCCCCGGTTTATATACTGGGCATGACGTGCTGTGGTATGGAATACCCCTTTGGCTAGTTTGGGTCAGGTGTCCTGTCTCTGCTTCCTCCCGGCTTCCCCTCCTCCCTGGCAAAGCATGAGACTGAGAAAGTCCTTGGTTGGAATAAACATTACTTAGCAACAACTAAAAACATCGGTGTTATCAGCGTTGTTCCCAGGCTGAAAGTTAAAAAACACAGCACTGCACCAGCTACTAAGCAGGAGAAAAATGACTGCTATAGCTGAACCCAGGACAGTATCCACCCCTTATTCCATACCATTCACGTCATGCTCAGATCCCACATCTCTCAGCACACCATCACCCCTGTCCCATATATACACATATATATACACCCACACCCACACACAGAGAAAGATATCGTTCCCTAGTCCATGGACCAATCCCTGTAAAATTGCTGAACTCATCCAGTCCATGATGTCAGGTTCCATCTCTTGTAATAGTCTTTCAGGGCAGGAGGGACGGTACATAGTGTTGGGTTGTTGCCTGCTGATGATACCGCCAAACTCATCTGGTCACTGCTGAGCTCGTCTGGTTTCCTCAAAATTCATTCTTTGTTGAGGTGATGATCGGAGGGAAGTCAGGGTCAATGGCTGGTGACCTGAAGATATCTAGCTGGTGGGCTATAAAAGTGTTATAGAGCAGGCAATAGCGTACAATTGAGTTCATTGGCTGTTTTCCCCCAAAATCAAATCCCCTTGAGGTACACATCGGACTTCCCCATCTTCCCGCATTACCCACCAAGTATATCCAGGTCCCTGAGCAAAAGCAACCCCACGAGTGGGTTTGCCTTTACCTGAAGCAGGAATAACCCAGACTGTCTTCCCCAACAAATTCTTTATGTGCACCACAGGAACTTTATCCCCCTCTACAGTACGTAAAAGTTCTGACTGGGCTGGGCCAGCCCTGTTGGCAGATCCCCTACTGTTGACCAACCAGGTGGCTTTTGGTAAATGTGTATCCCAGTGTTTGAAAGTCCCACCACCCATTGCTCTCAGTGTAGTTTTTAACAGCCCATTGTACCGTTCGATTTTCCCAGAGGCTGGTGCATGGTAGGGGATGTGGTATACCCACTCAATGCCATGCTCTTTGGCCCAAGTGTCTATGAGGTTGTTCCGGAAATGAGTCCCATTGTCTGACTCAATTCTCTCTGGGGTGCCGTGTCGCCACAAGACTTGTTTCTCAAGGTCCAGGATAGTGTTCCGGGCAGTGGCATGGGACACAGCGTATGTTTCCAGCCAGCCGGTGGTTGCTTCCACCATGGTAAGCACATAGCGCTTGCCCTGGCGGGTTGGTGGGAGTGTGATATAGTCAATCTGCCAGGCCTCCCCATATTTGTACTTCAGCCATCGTCCTCCATACCAGAGAGGCTTTAACCGCTTGGCTTGCTTAATTGCAGCACATGTTTCACATTCGTGAATAACCTGGGCAATAGTGTCCATCGTTAAGTCCACCCCTCGATCACGAGCCCATCTATATGTTGCATCTCTGCCTTGATGGCCTGAGGTGTCATGGGCCCACCGGGCTAAAAATAATTCACCCTTATGTTGCCAATCCAAGTCCATCTGAGCCACTTTAATCTTAGCAGCTTTATCCACTTGCTGGTTATTCTGGTGTTCCTCAGTGGCCCGACTCTTGGGTACATGAGCATCTACGTGGTGTACCTTCACCACCAGGTTCTGCACCCGAGCAGCGATATCTTGCCACAATGCAGCAGCCCAGATGGGTTTACTTCTGCGTTGCCAGTTGCTCTGCTTCCATTGCTGCAACCACCCCCACAGGGCATTTGCCACCATCCATGAGTCAGTATAGAGATAAAGTACTGGCCATTTTTCTCGTTCAGCAATGTCCAAGGCCAGCTGGATGGCTTTCACCTCTGCAAATTGACTCGATTCACCCTCTCCCTCAGCAGTTTCTGCAACTTGTCGCAGGGGACTCCACACAGCTGCCTTCCATCTCCGATGCTTTCCCACAATACGGCAGGACCCATCAGTAAACAAGGCATATTGCTTTTCACTCTCTGACAGTTCATTATATGGTGGGGCCTCTTCAGCATGCACCACCTCCTCTTCTGGTGACATCCCAAAATCTTTGCCCTCTGGCCAGTCCATGATGACTTCTAGAATTCCTGGACGACTGGGATTTCCTATTCGAGCTCGTTGTGTAATTAGTGCGGCCCACTTACTCCATGTAGCATCAGTTGCATGATGTGTAGAGGAGACCCTGCCTTTGAACATCCAGCCCAGCACAGGCAACCGGGGTGCCAGGAGGAGCTGCGCTTCAGTTCCAATCACTTCTGAGGCAGCTCGAACCCCTTCATAGGCTGCCAGTATCTCTTTTTCAGTGGGAGTGTAGCTGGCCTCGGATCCTTTATATCCCCGACTCCAAAAGCCAAGGGGTCGACCTCGAGTCTCCCCTGGAGCTTTCTGCCAGAGGCTCCAGGTAGGACCATTCTCCCCAGCTGCGGTATAGAGCACATTTTTCACATCTGGCCCGGCCCGGACTGGTCCAAGGGCTACTGCATGAACTATTTCTCGTTTAATTTGTTCAAAGGCTTGTTGTTGCTCAGGGCCCCATTTGAAATCATTCTTCTTCCGGGTCACGTGGTAGAGAGGGCTTACAATCAGACTGTAATTTGGGATGTGCATTCTCCAGAACCCCACAACACCTAAGAAAGCTTGTGTTTCTTTCTTGTTAGTTGGTGGAGACATTGCTGTTATCTTGTTGATCACGTCTGTGGGGATCTGGCGGCGTCCATCTTGCCATTTTATTCCCAAAAATTGAATCTCCTGTGCAGGTCCCTTGACCTTATTCCGTTTTATGGCAAAACTGGCCTTCAGCAGGATTTGGATTATTTTCCTCCCTTTCTCAAAAACTTCTTCCGCTGTATCACCCCACACAATGATGTCATCAATGTATTGCAGGTGTTCTGGAGCTTGCCCCTGTTCCAATGCAGTCTGGATCAATCCATGGCAGATGGTAGGGCTGTGTTTCCACCCCTGGGGCAGTCGGTTCCAAGTGTACTGGACGCCCCTCCAAGTGAAAGCAAACTGTGGCCTGCATTCTGCTGCCAAAGGGATTGAGAAAAATGCATTGGCAATGTCAATTGTGGCATACCACTTGGCTGCCTTTGACTCCAGTTCATACTGAAGTTCTAACATGTCCGGTACGGCAGCACTCAATGGTGGTGTGACTTCGTTCAGGCCACGATAGTCTACTGTTAATCTCCACTCTCCATTAGACTTTTGCACTGGCCATATGGGGCTATTAAAGGGTGAGCGGGTCCTGCTGATCACTCCTTGGCTCTCCAGTCTCTTCGGGGGCGTGGGTAAAACACACTCCGTATGTTTGCCAACATGCTGATCCCCAGCACAATCAGCAGGCAGGTTTCAAGGGTACTCAAAGGCCATCTAAAACCTTCAGAACTCTCAATTGCTGTTGCAAATAGGCTGGTGGGGGAACGGGGGGTGAAAGAGAATGCTTCCTTCGTAAGTTTACCCCCCGAGGAGAAAAAAAAAGATATGCAGTTGCTAAAATATTTCATTATATACCTCCCAATGTATAGTGGTGATGGCCACGCTGGAAGCACAAACCAGACCAGTTTCATGATCAATGAGTCTATTGTATTACAAGTCATTACCATGAAGTACAGTGAAACAAGAACCTTAGCCCAGGCCCCCCAGCCGATAAACGCTAAAACAGCAAATAGTGGCTGTAAGTAAGGTACAACATGCTGAAACTCTGAGATCAAGCGCAACACGTCTGAGAGCCAAATAATCACCATTGTGACGAGTAGTAACAATGAATGCTTATCACAAATATGATTAAACACACTCTGTTCAGATCTGTCGTTATCTCAACCTTTCGTGCCCCACGTTGGGCGCCAAAAAGAACTGTCGTGGTTTGAGCCCAGCCGGTAACTCAGAACCACACAGCCGCTCGCTCACTCCCCCCCCCCCCCTTCTTCCTCCCCCCGCTCCCGGAGGGATGGGGAGGAGAATGGGAAGAATGCAACTCCCACGGGTTGAGATAAGAGCAGTCCCGCAACTAAGGTATAACACAAAACCACTACTGCTACCACCAATGATAATAACGATTAGTGAAATAACAAGGGGAGAGGATACAATTGCTCACCACCCGCCGACCGATACCCAGCCCGACCCGAGCAGTGATCTCGGCCTTCCGGGTAACTCCCCCCGGTTTATATACTGGGCATGACGTGCTGTGGTATGGAATACCCCTTTGGCTAGTTTGGGTCAGGTGTCCTGTCTCTGCTTCCTCCCGGCTTCCCCTCCTCCCTGGCAAAGCATGAGACTGAGAAAGTCCTTGGTTGGAATAAACATTACTTAGCAACAACTAAAAACATCGGTGTTATCAGCGTTGTTCCCAGGCTGAAAGTTAAAAAACACAGCACTGCACCAGCTACTAAGCAGGAGAAAAATGACTGCTATAGCTGAACCCAGGACACTGTGTTATTAAAAGCAGTATCATGATTTGTATTCATAAGGAAAGTGAATTGAAGTTGTATGTAAATGCAATAACACTGGTATTTCCTGTATGGAATACCAGTATACTTGCCTTTTCATCACAAATATTTTTTAATGTAGCTCCTCAACCTTTTTTTTTTTAAAAAAAGAAAAAAAAAAAGGAAGGATAAAATAAAAAGAGTCTAAAATAGATAAAACAGAGAATCACATGGTCTTTAAGATTACTTAACATAACCTTGAGTCTCTGGACTGTAGACCAGAACAGTGTTAGTGCCTCTGGCAGTTACACAGCCAGCAACATGATGCCCACTTTCCTCATGGTTCCACTTGTTGAAAACAACATGGGACTCCTAAATTTTGTTTGTAGCATTATCATCTTCCTTACATTTTCTCTTATGTAGCTCTTTTCTGCTCCTCCTTGACTACTGCCTTCCACCTTAGCTCACTTAGCTGTTGCCTGGTGCTAATTTGTTATTTCACTTTGTGTCCTGCAGCTCTTCTCTCTTTTTTATTTTATTTTCTTCCCCTGAAACACTAACCTAAGGGGCACAGCAGAGCTTTGAAGCCCCAGCTCTAAGAGCTTCCGGGGTGCCTAGGTGAGGATAGGTGAGAAACACCAAGAGTTTGCTTTGGGGCCATGGGCATGGCCACAGGGCAGCCCAGGCAGAAAGGAGGAGGAAAAACAGGGAAAGGATTAGAGCATTTAAGTGACAACTGAACCTTGGGAAAATATAAAAGTTGCCTCTGAAGTGTCTACAGATGCATATGAACCAGAATCCCTGGGAGGCTCTTAACTTTGCCAAATTTGGGAAGCTTTTCACAGGGATATAAGAATCCATATCCCTAGTATGAGGGTGATATTTTTTATGTGACCTTTTATATCCCACTCAAAAGAAGGAGATAGAAGAGATTCACAGTCATGATTTTTTTTTTTTTTTAAACAATGGACAAAACAACATGTTTTTCTTCTAGTCCTTTGTTCTCAGAAATGGTTGAGCAGTTTTAACTGAAACTCGGAAAACAAAAGGGGAGGAAGGGAAGCCTGAGGCAGACTTCTGCTGTAGAAAATTTCAGTGCAGATTCTGAGAGTCTGGCAAAACTAGAAACAACTGAAAACAGGACTTTATAATAGAGCACATTAGGTACCTTTAAATTATAGACACCCATAAACTGGTGTGTAGAGCTGCGGCTGTTTCATTGTCTCTAGCCCTGAATTGGTGATGTCAAAGAAATGTCTTGGCTTAAGAGATCTTCTGAGTTCACAGAATTTTTTTGAAAGTAAGGCTGCTAACTAAGGCAGTTACATATGAGTTGATGTGCCGATTTTAGGCACACATTTAAAAAAAGAAATTTGGGCTATGCACAGTTAGATAAGGACCCAGGATGTGGAGATGTCTTTCTGCTGAACCACAATCACTATTGCCTTTAGCAACCTTGTATATAGAATCATGGAATCGCAGAATGGTTTGGGTTGGAAAGCACCTTAAGATCATCTAGTTCCAACCCCCCTGCCATGGGCAGGGACACCTCACACTAGATCATGTTGCTCAAGGCCCTGTCCAACCTGGCTTTGAACATAGCTATGGATGGAGCATTCACAACTTCCTAGAGCAGCCTGTTCCAGCGCCTCACCACTCTCACAGTAAAGAACTTCTTCCTTATATCCAGCCTAAATCTCCCCTGTTTAAGTTTAAACCCACTACCGCTTGTCCTATTACTACAGTCCCTGATGAAGAGTCGCTCCCTGGAATCCTTATAGGCCCCTTTCAGATACTGAAAGGCTGCTATGAGGTCTCCATGCAGCCTTCTCCAGGCTGAACAGCCCAAACTTTCTCAGCCTGTCTTTGTATGGGAGGTGCTCCAGCCCCCTTATCATCCCATCCATCAGTTTCCACACCTTTGAGTGGTTTGCAGAGGATTTATATTTTGTGCTTAAAATCAGTGTGCATTTTTCTGGGTGGATTGTGGAGCGTGTTTCTACCACTGAATTTCAAAAGGTTTGTCTCCATTCAAACTTCTGAGAGGTGTATGTCTCTGGGTGCCATGGCACAATATATCAGAAAAACCTTCAGAAACCTGGGAGTTCACTGTCAGCTGCATGTGAGGTTTGTGAAGCTACTCTGGAATTTTAAATGCCTTTTGCTAGGGAACAAATGGGATGGGTAAAACTGTGGAGTGATAATCAGAATAAGGTCACGGTATAAAGATCTGCTTGGAACATGAAATTTTAAGGAGAGCCTGTAAGTGTTTGTTTGAAGAAGGGCTTCACAGTAAAAGGTGGACAAAGTGTGGATTAACGCCCATGTAAGGAAAAGGCTGTAATTCTAATATTAATTAATTTTTGCATAATTAAATATTTCTCATTTTGAACAGTGGCTGTGAGCTACCTCTGCCCTTGGCAGAGTTTGAAGTCTGATTTTATGGCTTTGACTCTTCTCTGGTGCGCTGCAAATATGTATTAAGCAGGGTGGGTTTTTTTTACTCATTAATGTGAATGGTGCTCTGAAAGTGAGGCTAGTTATTTTGTTTATTGCAGGATGTTAGATTATGATTAGAGAAATAAATGAGAGCAAAGAGTTGAAAACACTAGGAAATGTCCACCTCCCTCAGACTTTGCTGTTTGGCATCTTGGCAGTCTGATACCAGTTTTGTGACTGTAGGTGATTAACAAAATCAGATTATTTCCAGAAGTTTATGAAAGCTGATACATTTTCAATTGTCTAGACTTTCCTAGGCAGCCTTAGATTATGTTCTGACTGTGAGGGTGTATTTTGTATTAGTCAGCTTTACCACACCTAGATATGTATGCCACACCTAGATACGAGATATGTGTAGCCATGTTAATTTGTTGAATTGAAGGTAGATTCACCTGTGAGATAGTAATCTGGGCTTTGCACCCACTTTTATTCACAACTTGGTTAGCATGATTGGCACAAACTGCAATGATACCCAGTTCTTCCTCCCTGTATCATATGATCTTAATGAGTTCTTGAGACAAGTATGTGGAAGGAAGCAAAATAGTGAAGATTCAGCCCAGACGAGTGACGGTGATGAGAGTAACGGTGGGAGAAAGAAACAGAAGGTGTGCTGAGAAACCACCCAGGGTCAGGGAGTCCAAGTTGTTCTCCTTTTAGTCTGGACCTCACAAAATGCTTTTGATAGACCCTTGAAATATGTTTCTCACAGGACATGGGTTTGAATATTGTACTGATTTTCTTGGATCCTAGGAGCACTGAAAAAATCTGACCCGTTGCTCATCTCTAGCCAAAAGGTGTTCTTCGGTCTTCCATAGATGAAAGGTGGCAGTTGTCTAAGACCTACTGTAGGCATTGGCGTCTTTTCCTCTTTGAGATTTAGATGTATGCCAAAGGTGTATGACCTACACCTTAAAAGGATTCAAATGCTGGTTCTAGTGCAGACTGTGGCTGGCTGTCTGTAGAATGTCATAACATATCTCTGCTCTTTGCAAAATGCTTGCTGTTCAGAATTGAGTTAAATTTATTGAAAATTATTTCAGCTGGCCCTTTTAACAAGCTATTTTTTAGATATCTGTGTATTACCATAGATATCATCTGCAGAGATGCATAAATGATCGAGCTTTTCTCTTACTAGAAAGGAAATGATGATAGGGGGTTTCCATGAAGATTCTTTGATTTCAGAATTTATTCTCCCTAAGGTCCAAAATAGCCCAAATTTAACTTTCAGAACATGCTGCAGAGCTATTTTTTGCTGAGATTTTGCTGAGGGTTGAAGAGCATGAAGCAAGCTGGGAATTTTTTTTTTTTTTGTGATTCTGGGTTGATTTGATTTATGTGGGCAGAGACTTATTTGGACTGAGCAAGTAGTTTTGTTTGTTATGAATATTTTTAATTAGTTAAAAGCCCTCAAAAATTTGAGATACAGACTTCTTGTTTATACTTGGGAAAAAAATGAATGAAATAGATTATATGTTTAAGCCTTTTTTTGGTAATGATTTACTCTTCCTTGTAATTGTGTGTGGTGAAAAGATTATCTTTTATTTTACAATTCAGTTTTCCTTTAAGTGCTTCTTCCCCCTTGCTGCCACTTCAGAGAGAATCTGTTGAATTTAATTGGGCTCTCCTTAGGCTCATGATCTCACTTGCCAGGTCAGTTTTATAGAATTCTCTTACCTTTTTAGAAAAACGAAATGGTTTGTGGTTTTGGCTGAAATAGTTCTGATCAGCCCTTCCAAATTCTGAGGGCTACTCATTGGCACAGCAGCCTTGTAGCTCTAAGACACCTACCCTTCAGCAGGGAAGACAAAAGATGGATGCTTATATCCTGAGCAATGGATTTGGCCATTGTGTGAAATGCCACATTCCCCAGAAATTTCAGATTTGTGAAATACTGAATTAGCAGCTGCTTAGGTGGAAAATGATCACGAAATGATCACGGTTAATTCTGACACTTTTTTAAAAGAGGAAAATGCACAAATTAACAGAATATATGAAGAATATGATGCTGTCCATCTGCCTCTTTTTGCCAACGTGAGACTGTTCCCTACCAAGCATAATTCAGCACTCTGTTTGGTTTAATAAGTCAATGATACATCTACACAAATAAGTCTTATTGTCTCTTCCCCTCTCTCCATACAGTCAGCTTCTTTGCTTCTGCTCATCCCACTTAAACCATTTAAATCAAAACAAATATGAAAGCATTTCCCTTTAATTAGTATTTGTATTTAGCTTGCACTTCCTTCACCTTTCAGTTGTCATTAATGTGTTTAAAGATTAAAAAAAAAATAGTAAAAATTAATATTTGGGCTTACATGCTGACTTGTGCAATAGAGATGCAATAGAGATATTGCTGGAAATGACTAACAGCAGTCTGGTAAAGTGGGTGTACATAGCATCCATACTATAGGTGCTCATTTCTGTGTGTATGTGGATGGGCTTTCTGGCAGCGACTAAGTGACTTAGGAACTAGAACGCCTAAATTGGGCTTTTTTTCTGCAATTTTCTCACCCTACCTCAGGCTGAAGCCGAACCTCAGATGTTGACATCCTTACGCACTGGTAGCAGGGTGAGAAATTCAGATTGCTGCTTTGTCAGTTCAGCCATTATAGAAATTTAATGTATTTTTAAATTATATCTATATTTGATATGTGACCTCAAACATTTAGGGCTTCTTTTTTGATTCTACTTATTCTGTTCCTGAATTACCTTTATTTCACCTTTGCAGACATCTGCAACTCAAATGTAAGAAGCCTCACAAATTGTCCATGGACAAAAAAATAGACACAGGTCAGTTAAATCAAAAAGAGAACTAATTTGCAGAGAATCACATAAGGAAATTTATTCAGGTAAATTAGCAAGATTTTACAAGTAAACTTCCCAAGATTGGTTCTCTCAGGTTCCTTCCTTCAGGGTTCAAATACTCATGTTTTAGGAAGCAGTTTAAAGAGACAATGCTTTTTTTTTTTCATTTGTTTTGGGTGGTGTTGGTGAAGGAGGAGAATAGGAGAATCCAGAAAAAATGAATTTACATTGTAAGCTTATTCAGAAAAGAGTCATCTGCAGTTCCATCATAATAAATTATGTTATGTGACACTGGGGAGCAGCTTGTGTCCTTTGTCAGTTGCTGTAAATGGATCAGGCATAAAGTTTGGGAAAGGCTTCAGCGCCTAAAAAGTTGCCTCTTCAGCTCATTCAGATCAAAACTTGCTCTTGGTAATGTGGTCAAGTCTTCTCTACGATTCCCTGAGAATTTGGGAAGTGTGGCTTTTGCTGTGGCCTCACAAGCAGGCTGGGCCAGAGCTGAGATGAGCCGTATCACACTGAGTTCAAGTATTTTGAGTTTCAGCTAGTAGAGGTGGGTTGGTTGGTTTGTTTGTTTGTTTGTTTGTTTGTTTGTTTCCCTGGGCCTTTTCCTAAATGCCTCCGGACATTATAGAACCTGTATATAATCCTGAAGAGATCCTATTTTGGATTATTTAATTCTCATAAAAACCCACAGAAAGTACTAATGTGTGAAAAAAAATGTCATTATATTAAGTAGATATCTATAGAAAGAATGTAAATATATTTATTTCATGCATATCGTATAAAACTTAATCTGAAATTAGGGCAGATCCTGCTAATGAGAGAAATGTCTTTCTGGTTCCATTGAGAATAGGAACATGATCTGACACATTTTCTTTTTTAAAAACACTACGTCCAATTTATTTCCTGTCACAGAAGAGAAAGGGACTCCATCAAATCTATCAGAATGAGCCATTTTTAAGGGTGCATTTAAGTAAATGGAATTCTGGATGTTCTCTGAAAGTGAAATATAAAGGGTGGAGAGAGAAAAAAAGGGAGTGTGATGATTCTAAAGGCATCTTATTATAGTTTTAATTTAGATGGGCTTTGGTGCTAATGATTCATTAGGTTATGCCCTTTAAATGGTCTTGTCTTGAAAATGCCAACATTTTGAAGCAGACTTGAATATATTTCTCAGACATCAGATCCTGTCCTTGTTATTAAGATGGGGGTTTTATTTTTTATTTTTTTAAATTTAAGAACATCTTGTAAATTATATACACTGCAGAACTTTTGCAGTTTTGCTTTCTGCCTCTGGACTGACTGGGGGAGTTAGTAACACACTGAATTAATGTCTGTGTTTCATTACTTGGAGTAACACTGTGGTGATGAGATATCTGCAAGGCTCAAAAAGATGAACACAAATTATCATTTCAAGTCCCAGCTACTTACAGAACACAGAGGAAAGCAAGAAAAGACATATGCAGGAATTTGAGGGATATAGGATGGAGGCTGACTGGTTACTATTCTTTCTTGAATTTCTGGTGTTTGCGTGACAGCATAAGTTAACATTTTTCCTTGTTGCCTTAATATCAAGTCTTGTAGTGGTGTGAGGAAGGTGACTTAATGTGGCTTGCTCTCTTGCCTTACCTTTCATATAGATTTTATATTTGTTGATGATTTTTTTCAACATCCCTGCAGCCTGTGGGAGCCATGGTCCCAGGACAGAACTGCCCTGTGGTGAACGCCGCAAAAACCCAGAGCAGCCGTGGAGGCGGGCAAAGGGGAGACAAAGAGAAAACTGAAGGGAAAACATCTCAGTATGTGGTAGTTTAATGCTGAAGCATTTGATTTTTTTAGGTGCCTTGAGAAGAGTTTAAAAGAAGGAAGATAATTGGCATGGCTTTGTGGGTGTTTGCAGAGAACTTTTTCAAAACCTATGATGTACTGTGAGGGAGAACATGCACTGGCAATCTGGAAATGTATCAAGTGGTTTGTCACATTGTGACCTGATGGTGAAAGAGAAATCATAGGGTAGGGGAAAATGAATATCCTGTGTCTGATGCAGTAGAAAGATTGCACATTGAGAGAAATTACATTGACAGAAATCCTAAAACAGTGGACTTCAGATAATGGACTTGATGACAGTGTTTTGCATGAATATAAAGGGAGTAGTGTTGCATAAGGTCAAGGCCAGAGGAAAGGCAGTTGCCGTAACTGTGAAGTAATTGGCATCAAAGTATAGAAAAGGTGATCTTATGACTTGGAAGGAGTTTAAACATGAGGGTCTAAAGCTTTAAGTCAAAGCTGACAACAAAGTTACTGACTGGACCATGGCTGTGTTTGCAGTGATTGATTGCAAAGGAAGGTGTTGAGTCTGCATTGGTGGTGCGACACCCATGAGAAGCAAACTGGCTCAGGTCCTAACTCAGACAGGAGAGGAGGCGTCTGGAAAACAGAAGTGGTGGATTTGTGAACTGCTCGGGTGGCTATGTTTGTTTAGAGACGAGATGACTCAGAAGGAGAGCTTACCTTCACGTGAATAAAACAAAAAAATCTAGGGTGAAAAGCCATCTCTATTGGACAGTGAGTGGGAAAAAACCTGACACTGAAAAGTCAAAACTTTATAAAAAATTTCAACAAAGTTTTGGATCTGGAAAAACTCTCTAGAAGGCTTAGACTGCTTGCTGAAGACACTTGCCATCATGATGGTCAGTTCTCTAAACTCTTTCACAATGATCATAATTTAGGATGTGATCTCTTAAGCTGCTTTTCAGGAGTTTGGTTGCCCAGACCACCTGTGGAACTGAAAGCTTAAATGGTATTCATAATAAATGAGGCAGAGTAGAAAGTACAAAAATTACTTCCCCCCCTCCTTTTTTTTTTTTTTGTTTTGTTTTGAGAATGGAAAAACAGAACACTTCAAGGAAAAAAAGGATTAAAGAGAAAAGGAATTTTTTTTTTTTCACGTGATAAATGCAAAAATGAAGTTAAACTCTAAGAGACTAGCTCAGATTATTAAAAACTAAATCAAACTATACACGCAAGATGAAATTAAAACTCATCATTATAGAACTTCATCCAAAAGTCTTTTCCAGAAGGATGTTATTGAGAGTCAGAGCTCATTTTGCTGCAGTGAAGGAATTATTTAAATTTAACCTTTTCTTCTGATTATTATTTGTACATACTCCAAATGTGTTCAGAGCTTCACATAGCTTTTATACATCTCTGTTTCAGCATATGGATAACCTGTGAACTCATGACTGAGTTTGGTTTCAAGTTATTTCTATTTGCTTATGGCATAGGAGTGAATTTTTGTTGGACAGATGATTATAAGCTTTAGAACTAAATTTTCAGTGAAAATTTTCATGATTAAAAATTCTGATTTTTCTCTGTGCTAATATTTTGTAAGCATTTATCCTTAAAATGTCTTGTTAAAGTCCTTGTAGAGTAAGTTTATAAGGACTGGCTTTGCTGTCAAAGACATGCTAAGGAAGTTCAAACAAAAGTTTCCAAATAGATTCATCCTTTACTTGTTCATCTTCCACCCTTAGCATGACACCTACAAGTCAGAAAGTACACATGAGTTAATGTCTTCTAGTTCTCTCTTTGACAAAATAGAATATTAGGGTTGAATGCTAGCAACTGCCAGCTTTTTCTTTTAATCTCTTAATGAATATCATACAATCCCTTTACTTTTTCTTCTCCTTTTTTCTCTCCTGCTTCCTGTGTACCCCAAAATGTTTTCCTCCCCTATTCAGTCCTGTCCTTATTTTCAGTGTTACATTAGCACTAAGTAAAAATAGATGTAACAATGCCGGTGAGCAGTAGGCCTTTTGGCTTGCTTCTGCAAATAATTTTTCTTCTGTGTGCCTAATTATTCTGCACATAATTCCATTTAAAGAGTAAATTTTGAAACTTCTGCAGTGCTTAGACTTTGGAAAACATAGCTTGTGAGGTTATTTAGGAGACTCAGTAGAGGATGGCTTTTTCAAAAGGTGGAGCAAACCTGGATATAGCTAAAGATCAAAGAATACTGTGCTGATTCAAAAGTACAGTAACCTTTAAAAATCCCAACCCACATTAAAAACATCATCCGTAGGTTCACACTGTGTTATGAGTAGTCTAGTTTCATTAAAGCAACAAGATTTTTTCATTGACAATA
The DNA here is from genome assembly GCF_004027225.2 of Strigops habroptila. NCBI lineage: Eukaryota > Metazoa > Chordata > Aves > Psittaciformes > Psittacidae > Strigops > Strigops habroptila. The sequence goes on along the minus strand of NC_044279.2, from coordinate 63,030,481 downwards.
AGCTCTCTCTTACGACATTAGCAGACCTCTTGCATGGTCTCTTGTTTTATTGGATATGTTGCTGTGAAATACAGGCATCTAATGTAAAACAATGAAGATGCTTCAAGGTATGCCTATGGGAGTGGTAAATGACTACCAGGGTGCTTTAGATACCTGGGGTTTTCCTATATTTAACAGCTACAGTTATTTTACAGAGCTCAGAAAATGCATGAAATGGCCCTTGCATTTATTTTACATTACTGGTAACTGCTTACTTGGAACTTCAGATGTATTTTTTTATGCTGTTATTATAATGATTGCACAATACAGAATTGTGAAGTAACTAAACACCAGAAGCAAAGGATTCTATTAACATCCTCCTCCAAATAAAAGGATAGATTTCAGAAACTTAATAATGGAAGATTTTTAGGGCCTCAGCTAGCACTTTTTTTAGAGACTGGAGCCCCCATAAGAATGTGAGAATACCTGTGCAATCATGGAGTTAGTGATCCAAGTTGTATGGGGGATTAAAAGGGAACTTCTCATTACAAAGTGAATCCTTTGTGATCTCAAAGAGAGATTTTTTTCAGAAGCATAAATTGTTGGCCTATTGTCACTGATTTCAGTGGGAATGGAGTTAGACTGCTTTAGAAAATTGAATCCATATTTTTAAATGTATTTAACAGTCCAGAATTGGTGCGATTTCAGTAGCAGTGAACACTTGGCTTTTATATTTCCATAATGCCCCTGTCAAGTACAGCATGCAATCGAGTCATTGCTAAACAGTGTTTTCTAACATATGGCCAGTCTCGGGAGGTAACTCAAACATTAGCAATTAGCGTGTTTTGTCACAATGTTATTTTCAGAGTGTACAGTTTAATTAAATTTGGGTGGCAGTGAAACAGTCAGCTGTTTAAACATCAGAAAGATACCTCAGGATTTAAACTGGCTGAAGTTTATAATGGCATGCATTTTGGCAAGTTTAGCTAGAAAACATTTCAGAAGTGGTTAAGTTACTTACAAATGTAAGTCCCTGTGACTTTGAATTAATTAACTAGTGGGATTTTAAAAAGTTGCCCAGCTACCAGAAATATTATTGCATAACCCAGTTGTTGGGTATGTCACTGTAATCTATCATGTATTTTTAACCTATAGCAAAATGAATTCATTATCTTGTGATATTGTTAGGAGTTTATATTGCTTTCATGATCATTGAGAATTAATTGGTTCTGTGACTCAGCTACCTGATCTGGGAAACAGAGTCTAAGTCTGAGAAACAGGGAACCTAAACCCATAATTTGCCAAATAAGTGGTCTGAGATTTTGCTGTCGGTACCAGCAGGAGCTAGACTTGCATAAACGTGAACGTCTCAATAGTATAAGGTTTATGTCTGCATGTAAAGTTCCATTTCATACATGATAGATAGCCATAGATTTCTATGCATAAACTTGTACATCTACATATATATGTAGACATTTATGAATACAATTAATGAAACATTAATATATGGGGAAAAAGCATAGGAATTTTAAGTTTACAGTGGTTTAGGGTTGGTTTTTTTTGGAGGAAGTGTTGGGGAGAGTATTCTCAGTGGAGTAGGATTTCTGATATGAAATTTACCAGCAGTGTAAATAACTATTCCCAGCACAACATTAGACCTAGAATTTAATGTCATAACACAAGTGCTTCTCCCTTTTTTTTTTTTTTTTTTTGTGTGGACATTTTATTTTCCCATACCATGAACTTCTAAGGCTTGATTTTTCAGAAAAGAAGAGCCTCCACAGCTCCAATGAGATCAGTGGGAGTATGGAGGCTTAGCACTTCTGAAAATTTGGCTCATTGCTGTTCATAAAGTATTGGTTTCAAATAAATTTCTATACAGATACTTTTTAATAATTGGAGCAGATTAAATTAAGGTTTTTCAGAATGTCTCTGTTAGGCAGTTATGAGCCTTTTAACAGAGGGAACAGAATCTGCTTGATATGTTCCTCATTTGAATTGTCACTTTCTTCCTTCCTATGCGTGATTACACAGCCATAAATTGCGTAAAAATTCTCATTTACCTAATTGGGTTATTGAGTGTCAAGCCAGTTTGCTAAGGATGGTAAAAGATGAGGGTAATATTTGCATTTAAAAAAACCTCTTTCTCTTTCCTTTGCTTTTCTCTTCTTCATTTGACCAACTTCATGAAACAAGGGACATGATGGGAACATCTTTCGCAGTTTTTTAGAAACAGTGAGAATTTGACTGCATTTCCATACAGAAACATTACAAGCTGGCCCATGCCACATGAAACTGTTTATTGCTGGAACAAGAATGTGGGTGAGGTTAAGGTGAGCCTGGGGCTGCTTGTTGCAGGATGGGGAACTGCTGCTGCCCACTTTTCTCTGTGTGGGCGTCCCATTAAGGACAAGGGATGAATCAGCTTTCCCCGCTAAGCTGTTCTTTGTTATTTCCACATCTTAAGCTGAACCAACACAGCAGCACAAAGAGTAGTTACCAAAATTAGTAAAACTCTGTCCTGAATGTTACCTCACACATCCTTAGATTTCACTGCTTCCTTACCACTAACAGGACCAATATTCTCAAGCACTGCTCAGCTGTGCCCCTGAAGTGAGGTTGAAGCAAGCCTGTATCACAGGAAACAAGAATCTGCACATGTATTTTGTTTTAATAAATGTACCCGGAGATTTTATAGAACCGCATATCTGTATTTTTATAGCATCCACATGACCTTTGAGATAAAAAGAGGTCTTTTCTTTTAACTCCGAAGTTCACAACTTCTCTCATAGCTCCTTAGATACAACAATCATGACCATGGTGTAAATGTTGAGATAGTTGCTATAGGTAGATAAATAGACTGAACTTTAAAAATTAATCTCCTATCTGTCATCATACTCTACACTGGTAAGAGAATGCAATATTTAGTATCACACTGTACTTATTTTTTAAACTCCTCAACTCTACCTTGTTTTGCTATTATATTGTAATTGCTTAATTTGTAGAGTGTAAATGCCTCTGTTTAGGTGTACCTCAAGAGAGCGTCATTTGCCTGTGAAAGCTGGAGATGGATGCTCCCACCAAAAGCTGCACTGCAGGGTGACTTTTGCCCTTTGTTGTTCCTCAGCAGCTGAGGTTTCCCCATGGGCTGGAAGAAGATGCCGGTTGAGGATGGTCCATGCTGTTGGGCACTGTACCTGTGCCACTGACCACAAGGACAAGTGGTGGGAGTGCAATGGGAGGGTCACACCAGGCACCTACTGGCACACCTATGTGAGGGAAATGTGTGTATGTGTGGGGGCAGTGTTGGTAATTGTCTTTAAACTGGGAAAGTAAACATTAAGAATAGTTGCAGCTCCACTGGTCATCAACCTGAAGAGCTCTCAGCCATCGTGGAATTTCCAGACCAGCAGAGAAGAAGTCCTTCTACAATTAGATACCAGGCAGTGCCAATGAGTACGTGTTGGCAGCAGGGATGCTCTGTGCCTACTTTTAGCAAAATAATTTGAAATAAGTTTCCTGTTCTTCCCTTTATTTTGTCTGTTACTGTGACTAAGAGTGATTCTCTGGCTTTGTGTTTAAAAGTGGTGTGGTGGGAACACAGTCAACAAGATAGAGGAACAGAGCAGACTCGGAGAATGAGATGCAAGCCATATTAAAACATGCAATAAAGGACAGGAAAACAAAACATTTCTGCAAACAGGAGGAGTTACAGATACTGTAATTGAAGCTAAGATGTTTGCTTACATGTCTTTGACGTGCACATATTGTGAGATGTGCAATGTCTTGTCTTTTGGCTGCTGGTGATGACTATGTCATCCAGCAGCTGACTGCATTCACCATTTGTGTGTCTGTAGATGGACAAATTTCAAGTTAGTTTTAGACAATGTGCTTTCTGTCTTAATCCCTTCCATTTACATATCCCATGCAACATAGTCAGTTTCTACTGCTTCTGATCTCAAATCCACTAGCTCAATATATGGTTGCTTCCTAGAGAGCTTGGCTTGCTCCTGGCCATCTCCAAGGGCATTTTAGGGTAACCACATTCATACAGTCTTTCAACACAATGACACAGTTTCTTTCTTAAGCCCCCTCATTATACTGTTTGCCTAGGCTTCCACGCCCATCAGTTTTAAGCTGTGGAAAACAATGTTGGAATATTATTTCTTGTATCATTGCAATGTAGTTTATGACATTTGACCAGTGTTTAAGACGCCCATGTAACCATGGCTGTACAAGAGCGAGACAAGAAACGAAGAGGTGATGTGTCCAAGCTCATGGCACAGCTCAGTGGCAGAGATGAAGGTAGGAGCCAGGTCTCTTGAGGCCCACTCACATTTGTGCTAATGGTATACACATAAGTGCTGCATCTGTGAATGGTAGTTGTGGATGAAGCTAGTGCAGTCATTGCTTTTGCTGGTACGAGCCTAGAAGTATTTCACTGGCCAATAGGGAAAGTTCTCTTTTCATTGCCATGTTGCAGAATCATGCTAGGAATGAGCAGGCATTGCCTTCTCTTTAATGCTACAGGTACAGCGTGGTTCTGCACAAAAGCAATAATGAAACTGCTTCCATTTAAAGGAGTTTAGATCATATATTATTTGTTGAATGTAAGGAGCATACAGTATAGCCTGAATAATGAGTACTTTTGAAAATTGGACAAGGATTATCTACCTGTGTGATACCTACAACTGTACATATTTGCCTCAAAAGCACCTGTGCATTTTATTAGTCGAAAAAACTAACTACCATGAAAGAAAAGTATCTTCTGTTACACTGGATGCATAGAAACACTAGGACTATTAAACACTTGGACTATTACTAATTTATTTTTAGTTAGTATTTTAACTACATTTTCAGGACTGGAAGGGAACTGGTCTTTTTCCTCTTGTTTAGGAGCATTCCTGATATATTGCCCATTCGTGCAAGTGTATGTCACGATAATTTCTTATAACACTCTTATAGAGGAAAAAAGATGCATGAAAATTAACATCAAAGTGTTCTCAAATAAAATAAAAGTTTTATTCAAAATATATGCAAACAATAAAGCTGGCAAGAATGGTTCAGCCTTTATGATTTGCTCTAACAGTGATCAGTGAAAGAAAAAGAGCATAGCTCTTAAAAATAATCCTTGGGTTTTTCATGCAGTTTAGAGGGCTTAAGATATATCTTCTCTAAAGACTCCATGACAAATCTGATATTACTTGTACATAGAGACGATAAGCCAAAATCTGTTTATATTAAGGTGAAAATGTGGACATTTACTTCAAATTGGGCTTTTCTGGATGGTCTGTATTGGGACTTGAGTGAGCTGCCATTCTAGCAGAGACGTTGTCTCTTTTTAATGGGGACTATTTCTCTGGTGTGCAGGAAAGGCTATTACATTTAGAGGAGGACTTCAGTATTTCAAAATTCGACTTTTCTATTGAGTATGTTGGTGAGGGACTCTTCATTAGGGACTGTAGTGATAGGACAAGGGGTAATGGGTTCAAACTTAAACAGGGGAAGTTTAGTTACAAGATATATTATATCTTATATAGATATAAGGAAGACATAGAAACATATAAACGGGAGATTTAGGTTAGATATAAGGAAGAAGTTCTTTGCTGTGAGGGTGGTGAGGCACTGGAGTGGGTTGCCCGAGGAAGTTGCGAATGCTTCATCTCTGGCGGTGTTCAAGGCCAGGTTGGATGGAATCTTGAGTGACATGGTTTAGTGCGAGGTGTCCCTGCCCATGGCAGGGGGTTGGAACTAGGTGATCTTAAGGTCCTTTCCAACCCTAACTATTCTACGATTCTATGGTTCTAGGTATAAATCTTTCACGGTAAGATTTGAACGGGAGCAGAAGGCCATGCTGGCCCATCCAGGTTAGACTCATGGACTCTGAACAGGCATCTCGGTGAAGTTTTACCATCAAAATTTCATGGCTGAAAAAAGGTTGTTCAGAATTACTGCAGTATGTGGTAGACAACAAATGCTTACAAGCATTAAAAAAATCAATTAGACCAATCCACGGAAAGAAAGACCACACCACCTTTGAGTTGTGGAGACAGCATGCATGTGGAAAGTGGGAGCTGGAATGCAGTATCTAGGAAATATCACATTTTTTTCTGCTAGACAGACTACTGGTGGACATGGGATAATGGACCAGATGGATATGGCCTGATATGGTCTTTGTTACATTTTTATGAAACATGTATACTTTGCAATAGGTGTTTTAATGTGCCAGTATAAGTTTATGTATAGCATGAAGGACAGGAATCTCACAAAAATGAAAATATCTCATATAGATACCTTTTGAAAGAATAAATCTTAGATTAAAATTATGAATCACTTCTTAAATTCTCTTACATTTCACTGAAAAACATGCATAAAAAGTTCATGTTAAGCATTTCAGTTCAGGTGTATTTCAAAGACCATCAATTCTTCATTTTTAGGGACTGATAGCACACCATTAAATACAGTCATTCACATGGTTTTCTTTCGGCAATGAGGACTTATGGTCCATTTTGCCCTAGAGCTGTGGTGCCAAACAGCCAAAGGTGCAGAGGGACCAGGAAGGTGAAAAAGGCCATCAGGAAAACAGTTTTTCCAGTGATGGGGCTTTGCCAAGGAAAGCTGATGGCTTCCATCAGCTCTTTGCTGTGAAAATGGACTGTCAGCAAAACGTTTCCATTTTGCCACACTGCTCCAATCATATCTGCTCTCAGTGACCTCTCAGGCAGTTAACTTCAAAAAGCCAGAAATATGCTGTGGAGTTGAGGGCATGCAACATCTCCTGACAAAATCGGATGGGGCAGCGTGGGGAGTCACTTCCATTTTGTTGTTCTAAGATTCAGCTTTGGCATCAGCTTGCTAAGAAGGCAGGCATTACTGTGTGGCTTAATATATGTGTCTCTGTACCCTACCAGAATTGTGGTGCTTGGCTTCTCCTGTTTCTGGATTGCAAGAATTTGCAGTGTTTAGTGTAGGTGTAAGATATTGTATGAAAAAACTCAACCTCCCACCTTCCTATGTACTTACATTTCTGTAAATATATTAAAATAAAAAAAAAAAAATTTTTTTTTTACAGAAGTGAACAACTGGAAAAACACGGTTACTGAGAAAACCCAAGTCATTTCACAAAGCAGCAAATATGGATTTTAAATGATATTGCTGTGCTTATTGGTGGTTATGGCCATGTTCCTGCCAACAGTTACTCTCCCATATTTTGTCATAAGTCATATCCTGTTGCTGGGGGTTTTTTTGTTTTGTTTAGTTTTTAATTGGTACAGGCACAGTCTGAGCTACTTCATCTTGGACAGAAGAGTATTCAGATGTGATATCCTGACTGAACATAATTTTGGATGTTCACTTTATTTTGTTTTATTTATTTTTCTTGGGACACATCCAGACCTGATGAGTTATTAAAGAACAGGATAATACCCACAGCTTATCAAATAAGTAGCAAATCATCTAAGACAGGTGAATTAATACGACAAAATTCCAGTGGGTCACAATGTAAATTAGATAACAGGATCTTGCTGTACACATATAGCTCTATGACAGATTAACTAACCCAAGAGAAGGATTCTTACCTCCCTTGCCTTCTGCCCTTTCCCCCTTTGTGAAACGGCAATATAATGCACGTTGTCTGAGCCACCAGGTTGGAGTGGTCACTTCTAATTTGCTTTAAGGCTTAGCTCTCAAAGCCCAGTGATGTGTCACAGCCAGTGGTACACTCTTGCTATAATGTACAGAGAGATTTTGTTGAGATCAGATGGGAATGACAATAATAGCAAATAAAAATCTAAATTAAGGAAGAGAGAGTAAATAAATTTTTAATCATACAAAATTTAATACTTACGTTAAGGAAGAGAATATTAAAAGTCATTTTATAGCGAGTGAATTTATATTGGAGCTGATTTTAAAGTTGTGCAGCTTTGAGTGATATGATAATCATGTATTTTTCTCCCCCCTCAGCTGTACTAGGGGATTGAAATTTATATACTCAATAACTAGGAAAGAATCATAAAGGATCAGGCTGGAGGAATCTGTCTCACTCCATTTTTTCCTGTCACTCCCATAGCGATTTTAATATTTTTCTTATATCTCTGCTTATTTTCAGCACCAAACATTGTTTTCAAATACAGTTGGCTTGGAAATGAGTACTTGAAGCTGCACGCTTGTCGGCAAACTACCATGATTTCCAGGTACTACAATGAAATCTTAGCTATAAAAAATATAAAATAAAAATAGGATACCAGAGTCTCCTGCCAGCTGTAAATGCAACTAAATAGCCTTCTTGTGTGCTTTAATATTTTAAACTATTTTAAGCATTTGACTCTTGCTTTTTTTTTTTTTTTTTGTCTTTGTGCTAAGAGAAAATGGATTTGCAAAAGCTAACATAACAGCACATTTATTTCTTTCACCCTTTTCAGATAGGATTTAAAGACAGGATAGTCTATTGAATAGACTGCCAGACTGAGAGTCAGAAAAAGTTTTATATTATCAATTCATGGAGAAAGTCTATTTGCTTTCCTGTGCCTCAGTTTCCCATCTATAAAATGAAGATAATGAAATTTATCATCCTGCGCAATGTGCTTTGCAGTCTAGAGATGCAAGATAGAGAGAAGTATCCTGATGAAATATTTTTGGCAAAATACTGATGGGTATTAATGATTTAATTTCTTGCTGGTTAATTTTTTTAACACTTCACTGTTGATGCACAGGCTGCTCTCCAACCTTTTCTGCAAGCCTTGGCTGGAGCTGTGGTGAGCTCCACACAGAAAATGAGGTGGGTTTTATGTAAAAGCATCAAAGCCAAACGGTTACAGAGTTTCACCTGCAAGTGTCAGTGAACCATTTTCAGCCACACACCCACAGCAAAGGCAGGAAGGTAATCTGGGAATATCTATGTATTTTCAGAATTAATTCGGAATAAGTGGGGACATGTTCCTTCCTAATGAAAAATGAGATAACTGGAGAAACAGAAACATCTCTGAAGTCTGGAAGATTATGAGAGCAAAGTCCAAAAATAAAAAAGCTTCATTCTGTTGCTCATGCACTGGCCACATACACAATCTCCAAGAAATTTACTTCAATTCAGTTTTAGATAGCTCACGATAGTGACTATTTACCTGTGTCTTTATCTGTCTATCATCTTTGCTGTCTGACTTACACATTTAGAAGAAAAAATGGGTGAAGGCGAAGTTATGGTAACCTAGGTGATGCTGGCATGGGTAGTCATGAGTTACTGTTGGTTTGCGAAATGATGTGGATGGTGCTTGATATTGGAGTTTCAACAACTGATTAATTTCCAGTGGATCCTTTTGGTATTCTGAATTTTCTCAATTACTCTTCTCTCTGGACACCCTCCAGAGTGAAGCAGCCCTGGAGAACCCACCAAAGGGTGAGCAGAGATTTACACTCCTGCTCTGAACCAGTCTCTGGGTACTTGCTCTAGAGATTGCCTGTGCACCCAGATTTATGTGATGTGAAATTCAGTATCAGTAATAATGATCTCTCTGTCCACCATACACAATTCTAATATAATTTATGTGTATTTTAGGTATAAAAATATATGATAGAAAATACATAAGCAAAAAAATGGATTTATAGTCAAAAGCCACTTATTTTATGAGAAGTTAGGGCAGAGATGAGGAGGTACAAAATTCAGCCAGACTATTCTGTGCATCTCTAAATTTACAGAGGCTATGAGATCAAATATCGTAGCTTGAAGGACCCAGATTTTCAGAAATAAGTATGGACACTTGCTGGACACTCTCTGAGAAGGAATGTATGATGTCTGCATTGGAGACACTGGTCAAGAGAATTATCCTGTGTCATCTTTGAGGAGCTCAGCTATTATAACACAGGGACTGTGAGATAGATTAGAACTACCTTTTTGTTAGCTGGCAGAAGGTAATGGGTTTGGAAGGACTGGATGCACTCCCTCTCCACCTTTGGGCTCTGCAATGTACCTGTTCATTACGGCTTTGGTGCCTGCACCTTTTGCAGTAGAAGTGGATAGAGCTCTACTTAGGTTGGAAGTCTTCCATAATAACAAGTTGGCCACCCAGGTGTACCAGGTGGGCTAAGATGGAGAGCAGAGAGGGAAACAATTGAGGTTATCAATGAGGATATCTATATAAAGCATTTTAATTTCTTTACCAATCTGAGAGAACAGTGGCTAAGCTAAATGAACTAATTGAGCTTAAAGGGTGCCATAAAGCCTTCCGTACTTAATACTTTTGAAAGGAGCAACAGATTCCGTGCTTTAAGACTTGCTTTTAGCGCTGTCTAAGGACAAGAGTCTTGTTAGATGTGGACTTGTATGTTCTGCCTGTTGTTAAACAAGGAGCTTGAATAATCCACTAAAGAGACTGAGAAATCATTTCTGAAAGTCAGACCTGTGCTAAGTCAGTAGTTTCCATCTTTTGACGTCATCTCAGTCCCTCTGCATCCTTCTCACCTTTAGACTTCACCCTCAATATCTGCTTTTGTGTCACCTCTTGGCCATCTAACCACTACCCAGGTGCCTCCGCAAATCATTGCCTGCTCTCTGGGGTCTCTGCCAACACCTTCTCTCCCTTTTTCCCAGCCCTAGGGTTAGGGTTATTTTCTCCTTGACCCTCCAGTGCTCTAGGGCTCTTTTCTGAGATGATCCTATAGACAGAGATCTGGAACAATTTATTGGCTTGTTCTTTGCACATGGATTGTGCCTGGACCTCACTTGTTGTTAGGAAATTGTACACTAAAGCACTGCAGTATAAATGTACTGTTTAGATAGTATGTTTGAATGTATGAAACAACAGAAAAGTTGAAAACCAATGATACAAGGAGTAACAAAAGATTTATTATGTTACAGGCTTGTTTAAAAGCGGTAGGGTTCATAGCACAATTTATTATGCTTTTCAGTATGTACAGTTTTTCTACATGCATTCAGTTTGTTCTGCTGAGACGTAATTTGTCTTCTCTGTGAGCTGACTGCATGCTATTAATACCTACTCACTATGATTTTCAGAGGCTAACACTAAGATTTTAGCTTGGTGTAGCTTCTCTTTTGTAACATATTTTCCCTGCACTCCCCAAGCATCCCCAAGAAAGGATGATACTGAAGTATGGGAAGAACAAGTGTGTAGTAGCTAAGATATTTGTCTTCACATCTCCTAACTGTTACACAATCAAATCTTGTACTGTTAGACGAGAGCTTGCTAATTGCTGTTAATGGTTTCAGGATAGTAGGAGATGCTGAGTAAGTAAGCAGTAGAAGTAGTAGGATGTAAGTAAGTAGTAGTAACAGTATGTAATTCATACCTCAACTAGCTCACAGGGTACAAAAGTAGCAAGCATATTTTATTATTGCCTTGCAGTCTCCCTTTTCACTGAGTTAGCACAAGCAGGGAGAAATCTGGGAGTGGTAACATTGCTATGAGTTCTGTAAACAAGAAAACATCTTTTCCTTGCTCTTGAGAAAGAAGTGGCTCTTACACAGCTGCTTGTGCAACAGATTGCAAAAACACTTCCTTTCACTGGGCATGAAGTATCCAGCCTCCACACTGAACTTCCTCTCAGGTTACTCCTTGAATCAAGGACTCTTCTCGTCTTGTCCTCGACAGAGACACAGTCATCATATGTTACTTTATCATAAGCATAGGGTTAGGAAAAAAAGATTCTTGTTTAAAAACAGGCAGAACGGACAAGTCCATATCTAGCAAGATTAAAGCCTTCTGTGCTTAGGTACTGTTGAAAAAAAGTCTTCAAAGACCTTTTCTTTTTTCTCTCCTAAAGTCATTGACTGCTCTCAGAGAACTCCCTGTTTGTCTTGTAGGGCTCCTTGTGCGAGTGGACCTTGAAAGAGCTTTTGGATGAGCAGAAGTGACTAAAGCTCACAAGGAAATGCCTGTGTTTGTGCTGTGGTCTCTGCTGCGTCAGCCACATCAGGAGAGGATCTGCAAACGGCAGAGCCCAGAAGAAAAGCTAGAGTGAATCCAATCAGGACATGCTACCTCTGCACCTCACCGGGTGGTGGGCTGGCTGCAGCAGCATGCTAGACTGGCTGGGTGGGAAGCACTCAGGTGACTTTCTGCTTAGTAGGAAAGGTTTGCAAATTCCTTTTCAGAATGGCGTTCTGAACTGGGATGAAGAAAAACCAATGCAGCTGAATTCTCAGAAAATGCTCAGTGACCAGCTAACTAACCCAATAGTAAACCCTGTGGCATAAAGCCAAGAGAAAAGGAAGCAACAAATGGCAGCAAGTTAAGCAGTCAGACCTGGGGTTGATGTGAGAAAAGGGAGCAATGCTGTGTCCAGTCAGCTATAGGAGAAATAGCCAGAGAGACAGAAATGTGCTGGAAGTAACTTTCTGTGAAATGGGCCGGGGACTATTTGGTCATGAACATGTTAGTTTCATACCTCAGTAGGCCCATGTCAGTACTAGATCTGGACCTAGATGATTTCTTTCAAGGAGCAAGGTTCTCTTGGTGAATTCTCAGTACCTGGGATTTTTCCTCTGGAAGTCTCCTGCCCAGGTACTGACACAGCATTATTCTTTATCAAATCAGAGCTAACACTTCCACAGTGAAAGAAATATAATTACAGACCAGCTGAAAATTAATGTTATAGTCTTACAATCCATGTCACAATCCTGATGACATTTGTAGTACAATATTGTAATGATGTGGAGGAGAGAATAATTTTAATGGTTGACCTTGGCATTCAAATAACATCTAATAGCTGCAGCTTTGCCCAGAAGATACATGTCAATGTTCAATTTCCAGATGTGGATTTAGAATGCCCAAATTTAGTGACTGCATAGAAAGTTTGGATTTGTTCATCTGATGGGGAAAATACATTTTATAACATTAAGATATGAATTTCTGTTCCAACTGCATTTTGCAATAAAACTGAAAGCTCCCAGCTTGAAAGTGAGAAGCTTCATACAGACTTCCACTCTCTCTCATCTTAAAATGAGAAAGGAGAAGGATTATGAACCCATACTGTTGAATTCAATAAACAGAACAAGGGAAGTCTGTCCTTGCAGAAAGTAGAATTGTGAATCAATGAGAGAGTGATTAAGTGCAGAAGAAACAGAGCACTCAGTAGGGTTTGCGCTAACCATGGAAGTTTAGTAGCACAGTCTCCCATCTCAAACACAACTGGGGTTTAGTTAAACAATACCTACTGGCATAATGCCATGGATAAAAAATGACAAGCCATGCTCAAAACACTCCCAGAGGACCCAAATTCCATTTTACAAAGGAAAAAGTCAAAGTACAGTAAAGGAGAAAATATTCTTAAGGAATTGCTTTGTCGCCTAGGTAAAATAGGTCTTGTTTTTAACTTAGCACATCAGGCTGCTCTCTGAATAGGCCAATGATCCTTCTTAGTACAGTGAATCCCTTCATGCTCTGGATGAAGGTATCAAGAGATACCTTCTCTTGATAGTAGTCAAAGACCTTGGAAAAAACCTAGGGATTCACAAAGGCAACTCTGCATATAGTAGTCTGACAAAGGAAGACTTAGCAAACATATGTCAAGATGGGCTGAGACAACCATCCATGCCAAGAAGAAAATATTGCCCATTCTGAGCTGATTTTGGTACTTCCATGCCATTTAGAGGTGTAGTTTCTGTAGACGACTGTCTGGGAAAGGTTGATGAAATGCTCTCTAAATCTGATGCATGTTAAAGCAAACACATTTAGCAATTAGCTTACTTCTGCTTCCAATGGTCTGCTTTGTGGGCAGCACTAGACTGGAACTAAACATGTTAGACAATAACAGCTGTTGGGTCTGTAACAATGTCCTTGCTTGTATACACATTCTATGCAGTCAAAGAGGTGTCTCTACAAAGTGTCTGTCTCATCTAAAACTGTATGGTTTTGCTTTGGTTTCCATTCTGGGTCACTGTGAGAGAGAAAAATCAACTCAGGATCTGTAATTTGTGAATACATCTGAGAAGTAAAGAATGCCACTACAATCGAGAGAGAAAATGAAGGGTAGAGCATTTATCATACAAAAGAAAATATTATTCTTTACCCAGACACGATGTCATACTCTCTAATGATACAGGAAAGAGCTAGGGAAATGCAAAATGCCTGTAACTATGAGGGCTTGAGAATTTCCTAAGGATGACTGTGAATAGATTTGTGTTGTTAGTCATACTCCATGTTTGGTTCAGGTTCAGTTTTAGTCCAAGATAGATGGCAATAGATGAAAGGCAAGAAACAGAGTGGAGAACACAAAGACAGCTGTCAAAGAAGGAGCTTCAGCTAAGAGAGAGAAGCAGACAAAATGGCCATCAGGATGGGCGTGGGAATGGAGCACAAATGCATACTTCCAGCACTGTCACGCACCCCTTTGTGACCTCTCTTAAATGTTTTTTTGATTTTTCTGTCTGGTGGAGCAAAAGCTAGTGTTAAATGGGAAATTAAGGATATACCTTTTATCATAAGGTCCTGTTGAGATTAGGCTACCTTTTCCACCACTGCATACTCTTTCCTCTTTGAAACAGAACATATCAAGAATGCAAAGGAGCACAAATATAAAAGCAAAACATCACCAAGGAGCATGGGAACATTTCAGATACTTGTCTTACTCTTTTTCACTGGGAAGAATTGCTTATTCCTCAATAAATCTCCATTATTACTTTTTTTTTTTAAGCTTCATTGCTAACCAATGACAAAAATTTGTCTTACATGTCCCACCATTACACATTCCATTGACACAGGGGCCAAGTGGCATTATCTGGAAAGGAGAACTCCCCGTCTAGATGATTTCAGCCAATCGGAGATGATGATATTGTATTACCAGTTTCATAATATAAATGAAAAAGATGGCCTTCATTTTGATGAAAGCTGTAAAGTAGCTATTGTGCTTGTTTTGTATTGCAAGGCCCAAATGTATTATTTATGCAATTTTCCTTTTGAAAGGAAAACTGAAAGAGACTATTTCATTTTACAGCATTCAGTCAAAGCTATTGTCTCATGAATGTGAACATTCCTGCATATTATCAGCTTCAAATATAGAAGGCAACTCACAGATCACACACAGAAAGGATTTTTGAAAGTTTGAAAACTGCTTTTTAAAAAAGCTAGACACTAATGACTCGAGATATTATTTGTGTGTGTGTGTAGGCTGAATCAACACTTAGCCTATCAGAATGTACACAGAGTAGCGTCTTTTTCAAGGTCTTAAACAGCTTTGATTCAATCTCCGTATACATTAAATTGATAATGCAAGCTGCCTGTAATACACAATATTCATAACAATAGAATACATCTTCATTTGTAAATATACACTTACATGCCAAGTCAGCATCTATCCAGGGATCTCTAAGCCACTTACCAATGTGACAGCAGTCTCATGTTATTGCTCTAATACAATAAACATTGCAGTTATTTCGAAGATGGGGAAACTGAGGCATGTAAACGTGAAGAGACTTGCTTGGGCTCATAAGGTAACGTGCTGATAACGTGGAATAGGTTCTTGGCATCAGCACGTTAAATAGTCTGTGACACATGGAATCATTCCTTTGGACCTGGTGATATTCATGTCTATGGAGAAAACACTTATTGTAGAGTGACGTTAAGATTTTTGCCTTAGTAGAAATTAGATGCTTGCCCTTGAATATCCATACAAAGAGGTTTGTTACTCCTTGGTAGAGGGCCACATTACTGCTTAAATTGATATTCAGTCTCTTCCCCTATGCACCTAATTAAAAGCTCACAAGCTTAGATACATCCTTTTCTGGTGTCTTCCCTCCCCTCCTCTAAAAATTCCTCGCTTTCAGTGCAATGCTTCTGAAACCTGCCAGGGGAAAAAAAAAAGGATGTTGTCATCCATCTTTTGCTGGACCCAATGTACTTCTCAATGTTCTTTATTGTTTTCTGGGATAATGTACACACGTATATATAATATTTATATATATTTAAATGTTTGTTTACCCATTCCCCTATCTTGAAATAAAACATTAGTGGAACCACTCTTATCCCCAGGTAAGTTACACAATTAACTTCTGCTAAGGGATCACAGCGGAAGTGGATGACATTCGTGAAAGTTAAATAGAAGTTATTAAATTAGAATAACAAAATATAAATTAGATTTATATTTGCCATTTTCATATACTGGTAGATATTTCTGAGCACTAGTGTATGAAATAAATTGTTTTTGTGGATGTTCCTGGGCAAAGCCCGTGACCATAACCAAAATCAAATACATGGTAAAATTAATTTCAGCTGGATGTAGAGGCACTGAAGCTGCTGTTTAGAACAAAAGCCCCTATATCCATTCAGGTTAGGAGACACCAACAGTAGCTTCACTGAAACCTTTGTCACATTTACAGAGGGTCAACATCCATTGTTTTCTACCCTACAGTCACTGCCATATTTAGGGGTTCTACCCAGGAAAACCATATGGTAACTTTCTCCTACAACTTGTATATGCAATAACAAAAATCAGACAAAATAGTGTTACACTGAAATATGGGGCCAATTCTGTGCTGATCTGGTACAGACATGAAAATGAATACTTGTCATGTAATCAAAATGAACAAATAATGTAGTAGAAAAGTTATGATTCACTGATTGTAGTTGTGCTAATGTTAGATTATAGTTGTCTGTCAACTCTTAAGTACTGGCACTTAGCACTCCAGATACTTACTTTTCTTAACTGCCTCAACTTGTATTTCAAGCTTCTTTTTTGGTGATGATTCTTGCCATGGGAATTCACTTGCTCATATATCCACAAAGGGAACACACAGTGAGTGATAATTCAGTGAATCTGATCTATTTAGAAGTTCAGATAAATGCCCATCTGTTTTTATGATTCACCTTAATTCATATTCTAGTGGTGGCATAAACACTACTGTTTCCATTCCTGTGTTTCTAGCAATGATGAGAAACACAGGATGTAGGAATTGGAATTTTCTTGAAGGAAGAGCCTTCCTTAAAATCTCAGTCTGGTTTAATCATATTAGTTGTATTTATATCTCCTGAATTACAGAAATCAAATATTTTGATTTTGTTAGAGATATTTCTAGCATGTTCAGGGTTAACATGCCCCTCACATGGTTATAAGTCTTACTCTGGGTGGTGGATAAAAACACATACTGAAAAATAAAATTGTTGGCATACAGTGTAAATTGCTGTGGACTAGCAATTTAGCAACAGATTTGGGCAACAAGTATTGATCTCTGGCCAGCATTCCTGTCGTTGTCTTCAATTTTATACTCAGTTTTTCAGCCTTTAAAACAGAGATCGTGTATTTATTCATCAAAACAGAAAAAGTTTTTCTGTGACTGGTCAATGATATAGGCTTGGAAGAAAATGTGGTATTATTTGTAAAATAAGTCTCCACAGTGCATTTGAATATGGAAGCTAAAACTGCCTGAAGAATAAGGATAGATTTCTTCTCATAAAATGTCTTTTCCTTCATATAGAAAAATATGGCAAGAAACATTGAATTCTTAATCAAGCCTTCCATTCTTAATGGTTTAATTTAGGAAACAGATTCAACACTTAAAAATGATCAGTAAGAGTTGTGATGCTGCATCTGCCCCACCTGGGTGCTGTGCCTTTTACTAATAGGGACAAATGTCCCCTTTTCCTTCTACATTTTTTTCTTCTTCACATATTTCTTCTGCATATCTGAAATTTCTGATTTTGCCTTTTTTTTTCCCCTGCACTTCTCTATCTCCACCCCTCTAATAAAGAAAAAATAAATTAAGAGAGCAAAACAGTAGCATATTTTGGCCTCTGAGCAGTCTGAATCTCAAAAGGTGATTAAGTGTCACGCAGCCTGACAGAGGTGGCTCAGCTCTGTGTGGATGGGAAGCTTTGCAGGGCCAGCGCTGAAATGGTTGACATACAGTCATTTGAGCCCAAACATTCAGGACAGGAATGGTAAAGGAACCCTCAGTATCTATATTGTAAAAACTCTTGAAAAAAAGACAAAGGAGCAGAATACCCAAATGGATCTTCAAAATCTAGTTTAAGCTATGTTGTCCGTCATAGTATGACAGTCCCAAATATTAGGAAAAGATGTGTAGAATCCAGTCTTTCTGTCTCTGACTGGAATGAAATTCCCTCCACTGAAGCAAAATCCTGACAAAGAACTGCATAATAAATCCTAGATGAAATGACAGAGACATTTCTTTTTCTTGGGAAGTTAATATATATATTACTTAAGACTTGGCAACAGCTTAGCTACTGACATACTGCTGCTTCTCTGTTAGGGTAGCTCTCATATCCCTGTGAGAAAGTTTACTTCCTTCACACCAGGTCTTGTGTACTATTAAAGCATCACAGCAGCTGCTGAATTATTTATCTTTTTCCAGTGGACAAAACTAGTATTCCACCCGACACCCTCCTTGTCCAAGAGTAAAAAAACAGTTTGAGGGAGAGAACGTATTACAAAATCTGCAGTACAAAAGTTTACATCGTTAAGCATTTAGGGTTTACATAGAGAACAGTGGCATGCAACAGCAGACATGTCCCTGAGTGATTTTTCTGCAATCAGAATTTCATTCGTTACCCAATTTTCATGCAAGTCCCCTGGCATTTGAAATACATTTCAAGATAGGCTTCCCAAGGGTTTTCCCCCTCCCGTAATAACTGATTTGCAGTGTCCAAAGGCAGATCTAAATATCTTTGGCTCAAGCTACTCAGGGCCTGCAAAGCAGGATTCTCTGTGGTCCTCATCACATCTCACACCTACAGAACAGATAACAGATTAATGTCTAGTCTGCAAATATTTCATTAGTGTCTCCAGCTAAGGCACCTTGCATTATTTTATCTTTTTATTATTACTAATAGAAAAAGAGGAGGAGGTGAATCAAAATGTATTTGCACTCTACAGGAGAATAAGGGTGTGGATGGCAAAGAAAAGGAAAGGGGAAATAAGAGAAGGTTTCTCTTGGTATTACAGGAAAAGCAATTGACTTAGTCCTGGCAAAGTTCTCTGCTCCGATTATGTATACACTTTTATTCAATCACTGTATCGCTCTGTGTCTGACACTTGGTCAATAGTGCAATCTACCACTGATCAGAATAAACCAGCCATCCTAGAACACCTTGGAATTTCATTAGTTTCTTTTCAATGTTGTCTTTATAACTAGGTGTTTACTTGGAAATACAAACTTAGAGCATTGTTTTGTGCTTTTTCACATAAAACATCAGAGACTCTGAACAGCTATGTAAGCATTTTCCCCATCAGAAAAACTGCTCTTAAATGATTTCCCTTTTGTAAAAAAAGGGAAAATGCATTAATATAATCAAAGCCACAGATTAATTCCTCATCTCAGAATTTTATCTGCTCTTCCCAAGGTTCAGAAGTTTTTGAGCTTGTAATTTGGTTATCACCTAAATGACCTCATAGTCTAAATCCAGTTTCAAAAGGCATTTAAAAAAAATTAAATTATTTCTGTATAATTTTTAATCTGTGATTCCTGTAAATGTGTCAATTAATAGAAATTCCTTCCATGAGTTGCTGTGACAAGCTGGATATAATTTTGTTGGTCATCTCTTTCAGTATCTATTTTGTACTTCTGAGGTAAATGGAAGTAAACCAGGCGAGGGACCACTGCTTAAGTTCTTGTGAACTAGACACTCACTTAAGTTGTTCATAACTGATCGTAACACAGGCACCTTTGAAATTTGCTCCTTGGCTTTAAGGGAACATCCAAGACCACATTTTTACCTCTGTAGAAATTTTGGTAGTAAATTTGAGCTGTTTTAATCTATTGACACTTTCTATAGCAATGTGATTAAAAAGACAATGGTTGCATTACATGATGATGACGGTTGTGAAAAAGCACTGTCTATTCCCAGGATAACTCAATCAGAATGTGCAACTAACTGTGCTTTTACTGTGCTTTTTACCCTGTTCTAATTTTTTGTCTTACTTATTTTTCATTTTTCTCACATCTCTCCTACCCAGCTGGCTGCTGTGTCTCAGACTAACTGATTTCTTTTTTGGTTTTGTGTTTTTGTCTACTTTTCCTGGCACTCTTTTAGCTCTACCTCTGACCTTGGTTGCATCATGCTCACTGCAGTATGCACCATGAGTCCCTATTGACTGCCGCCAACTGTTAACTTTTTCCAAGGTGAAAATAATACGGTCTGCCTGGGGGCTGATCCGGGGCAAGTGAGTGGTGATGCTTTGAAAGGTTGTCTGAAAGGGCATGTTTGTCCCCAACTCTGAGATCGAATCCAAAGTAAACCTGATTTCTCCCTAGGCAAAGGCCAAGGCAATTCTGTCAAGCCCTCTCCATTGCATTAATGTCAACTATAAGCATCTTTCTTAAAGTGGGTCTGTCTAATGAATCTCTCTTCCTTTATCGACCTACACCCTATGACAGAAGCAAGGAGCAACTTTGACTCAACTTATTCCTCAGACTGAGCCAGGGAATTTGTTATCTAAAAAATAACATAAAAGGATCATCAAGAATGATTTTCTCAGGGGAGAGTCCCTCTCAGGGGCAGTGTCTGGGGAGATCTTATAGCAGCCTCACAGTATCTAAACGGGGCCTACAAGAAATCTGGAGAGGGACTTTTTACAAGCGCATGTAATAATAGGACAAGGGGCAATGGTTTTAAGCTGAAAAAGGGGAGATTTAGATTAGACATTAGGAAGAAATTCTTTACTATGAGGGTGGTGAGACACTGGAACAGGTTGCCCAGAGAAATTGTGGCTGCATCATCCCTGGCAGGGTTCAAGGCCAGGTTGGATGGGTCTTTGACCAACCTGGTCTAGTGGGAGGTGTCCCTGCCCATGGCAGGGGGGCTGGAACCAGGTGATCTTTAAGATCACTTCCAACCCAAACCATTCTATGATTCTCTGATGTTGTTCTGCTACCACCCTCAAAACATTTTGTGACATCAGAGTATGCACTGTTTAACATTTTCAGTTCATATCCGTATTCTTTCTTATACAGCATAATTTCATCCTTAATTTTTGAAGCACTGCTTCTCTCAAACACTTTCACTGCCTTATTTCTTTCCTGTTCAACAGCTCTTATTCTATGTTATGCTTTTTCACTATTGTCTCCGAATTTCTGCTCTGCCTCCGATGTTTTCATAGCCTGCCATTTTCTTAGCTTCTCTCTTAGTCATGGTCTTACCTTTTATTTTCCTAGAGTCTTCTTCATGGTCTAGAGGAGCTTTTATCTCTCCAGGTTTTGGCTGCAGAATGGGTCTCTTATGAAATCTTTTTTTATTTCTTCCTCATTTTCTCTTTTAATCCATTTAGTTGTTTCATAGCCTCCTTCTCTAGGTTCTTGTTTTAATACTTATCTGCCTTTTCTAGATCTGCCCTTTACATTTTTGCACATCTGTCTGCATTTCTCCCCACTACAACTCATTTATCTCCAATAACTTGGAGCTGCACATGAAACTGCTGTTTAAGAAAAAGACTACTTAAAACATGGTGGTGTGGACATCCTAGTGGCTAATCTTCAAGTGTGATTGTGGTCTGTCATACCATGAAAGCTGTAGCATTCTTCTACATTGATAGATGAAGAAGAAAGTAAGGAGGAACACGAGTGACCTTTAGAATCCGTTGTGGTTAGCTGTGCTTGTTTTGTCTGGGGTAGAGTTAATTTTCTTCACAGTAGTTAGTGTGGGGCTGTGTTTTGGATTTGTGCTGGAAACAGTGTTGATGATACAGGCGTGTTTTTGTTACTGCTGAGTAGTACTTACATAGTCAAGGCCTTTCTGCTTCTCACACCACCCCACGAGTGAGCAGGCTGAGGGTGCATAAGAAGCTGGGAGGGGACACAGCCAAGACAGGTGACCCCAACTGACCAAAGGGATATTCCATACTGTATAATGTCATGCAGAGCAATAAAACCTGGGGGAAGAAGGAGGGGTTCATTTGGAATGACGGTGTTTGTCTTGATGCAGAAATGTTCTTCCGTCATGTCTACACATGATGGAGACCTGCTTTCCTGGAGATGGCTGAATACCTGCCTGCCAATGGGAAGTAGTGAATGAATTCCTTGTTTTGCTTTGCTTGCTTGTGTGGCTTTTGCTTTGCCTATTAAACTGTCTTAATTTCAATCTACAATTTTTCCCACTTTTACCCTTCCAATTCTCTCCCCCATCCAACTGGAGGGGGAGTGAATGAGTAGCTGTGTGGAGTTTAGTTGCTGGCAGGGGTTAAACCACAACAATAAATAAATCCTTTTTGTTTGTTTGTTTGTTTGTTTGTTTTGGGACATGGTCTTTTACCACTGTCTCATTGATGTATACTGAAATTAAAATGCAAACTATAAGCTGGCATCCAATTAATGGCAAGATCAGACTAGCCTCAGTCCTTGGGTGAGTATGTTGGAAAGGCTTTATGCAAGGTTAGGTGGTTGGTGTTCAATACAGCTGTTATGTTGTGCCCATCAGCTGTAGCACTCCCCAGCTTGTTCCTTATGTTTACAAAATGCAGCGACAGTACATCTTTTGTCCTTGCCATCAGATGCAGCTGTTAAAGCCGGATGTTCTTTTTGGGTGTGAATTCAGTAACTGTGATATGGCCTTGATGTGCAAACCACCTCCCCCGAACTATGTTAAAAATGAGAAGGAAACTGATCCCAAACACTTTCCCATGTACGAAGAGGTAGCATTTTCCTACCATGTGATATCTCAATGTTTTTGTTGGGTTTTTTTTTTTAACCAGACCATAGGATCTGAAGACATAAGATTTATAATAAACGACCTCTGATTTCAGCCTGCTTCTAACCTTCCTCCTGTGGAGGGGAGAATTTTGATAAGTTGGCGTCCCGTTGTATCCTGTTTCTTTGCCTGAAAGGAATCTTACATAAACACTGAAATATAGGGCCTTTGGGTTAAAACAAATAGTTTTTCTACGGACTTGGCATCTGCAGCACTTCTCAAATAAAACTCTTCTAGACATCAAGGTGAAAAATTTAGATAGAATTTTGTAAGGAATAAGTTTTCTGCCATGTTTAAACAGTTGAAAATGATATAGAAGTACATATGTCTTGTAGAGGACTGAAGAAGACGTTTACCTGGTTCATTTTGCATTTGCTATATTTCTGAAGCAATTCTTGTTGGAAGCACTTTGAGCTTGAAACTTTTGATCTAGCTAAAATGTCCTGGAGGAATTATTGAAAGGTGAATGATGGCACCTCCAGCTGATGGGGTGGGAAGGTAGGAAGCAAGAGTTCAGTATCTCTGACCACATCTTGTGCACATGCTTTAATATTTTGTAGTGCCAGGGGGATATAATGGCATACCCCAAAAACTCATTTACTGAAACTCTACCTGATGTGTGAGATAGCTGGTAGCAATGACACTCCCCTAAAAGCAGAACTTATTTAAGGATGGCAGGAGACTGCACTAGGAAAGACTTGATATAAGAGTAGGAGAAACCACAGACAGCTAAAATGAATTTAGGGGTAAGTTGGGAAGCTCAGTGCTAGGGATTTGTCCTTTTGTGGTTTGCTTGAAGCAGCTCAAGATGAAACAGCAGAAATGTCTACATTCTACCTGGTTCAAATGGTAGTTTGAGTCATCAGTCAGCCCAAGCCTGTAAATGTAAATATACATATGCCTGTGCTCATTTGAACACTTCTTGAACAGCTTTACTCTTGAAACCAACTATACTGATTATGATTGTTCCTTCTTAAAAACAGATTTGTGCATCTCTACCTAAGAAAATGTTTTAAATTTTACAGTGTTTGTTTGTAAATGGCTATATTGCAATTGGCTTTCTTTTTGTTATTCTTTTTCAGTAAACAACCGCATAGCAACACTTTTGGGTAGAAATATACAACTGTTACAGGTATTAAAGGAAAATAAGTTGATGCTATTATCAAGCTAATGGACAAAACAATTACTATGTTGACTACAAAAATTGTGTATCATAAAGTAATAAAAGAGAGGACCATGTAATTTACTTCACTGCCTGTTTTATCCTAAGCCAACGTGTTTTCTTTTGACCGTGAATAGCATGGTCTACTTCCTCAGCAAGATTTTGTAAGCTTTCCTACTAGATTGCATTTATTTTATTTTATTTTATTTTATTTTATTTTTATTTTATTTATTTTATTTTTTCTAAATTTTATTTCCAGAACAAATCTGAATTGCAGATGTCTGTAGTAGGTAACTACTGCAGTTTGAAAATCAGTGGTGTCTTTTTCTGATTCTGATAAAAAAGTGATATAGTACTGTGTCTGTGGGTGAAATTTGCAGGTAGGAGTATGGTGAGCATATTCTGAGAAATCACTTCCATGTGTTTTCAATAGACTCATTACTTTTTTACTGTGGTGGCATTTTCGTCTCTTTGGTGCTGGTAGTGCTTTCAGAAAGACAAAATAAAAACAAAAAATGTGTAAATATTAGCCTTTGCTGAAGTTTATAGACTGAATCTAAAGTAAATGCTGGTGTTCTAAAAGAAAAATAAAAATATAAGGTTTGATCTTTAAAGATAAGACAGGCATTTCACCTATAGCTTTTTCAACAGTGGATTGCAATGAGATGATCCATAGCTACCAACATATAGTGTAAAGGTATTCTTTATGGGGAGTTCTGTATTTTGTAATTTGTTTGGTCTGTTTGACTACAGGAAGACTATGAAGATGTATCTAATTGCTGATAATTTTATTTTCTAAGGAGTAGAGTTGGATGTGACTTTATCCCTTTATCACTGGATTTCTCTGTGATCTGTCAGTCCATCTCTAATACTGTTTACTTCTAATGAATTTTAGCAAAGCTGATAAAGATAAGTAAATGGTTTTTAAATGCTCAAGTACTAAAGTAAGGAATGCCACACAGTGAAAGATACAGAATAAAGACTGATAGATTTTTTACTAAAAAGTGAAAATAAAGGTAGGTGATTGATTGTTCAACATGGAGAGGTATGCAAAAGCTCACTCTACAAAAATGTAAAATATTATTGGCTGGAATATAACTCCAGACTTTGAGGCAGGTGTTTAGGTTTTTACCTACTTCAGTATAGAAAAAGTAAGTTTTCAATAAAAATAAGTCAGGAGCAACATTGGTAGCTAGTATAAGAATATGAGTACCAATGTTTCATCTTCATCATCCCTAACTCAATAGCTACCCCTCAAAAAAACTGTTCGAATACTCTGTCAAGAAAAAAGACTTCTTAAACACTTCTGCTTTAGCTCTTGAATATTCTGCTTTATTCAAGGGATAGAAAAATGTCAGTGAGGACAGCGGCTGTATAGTTTTCTGCCCAACATTAAAGAATATGGAATGCGTTACTAGTACAAGCTATAATTGGACAATGTACAAGGGAAACCTCTTCAATAAATGCACCCTTTTGGTGTCTCCTTGTCTGTCCAAATTTGAATGAGGAACAGTGCATTAGAAAACCAGGGTAAAATATTCCATCACATACAACAACTTACTGTAGACAAGTAATAGAGGAGGAAAATATATTACATTTCAACCCAGATCCTTGTTGAAAAGTTGGTTAACTTTCCTCTCTTTTCTCCCTTGATCCAAGATGCTGTTATAAACTGAGATATATGAACAGAGACATCAATCAGGTAGCTTCTTTTTTTTTTTTCCTCTCTTTTCCAGCTAATAGATATTAAATTTTGTATTAGCCATTCAAAGTTGTTTTCTGTCATGAGGCTGGAGAGCTTCCCACCATACTGAGGTCAATTGGTTTAAAATGTGCTGAAGGTAAGAAACATAAAATATTTTCCCTCACCTTTGTGGGGTTTTCAAACTATTTTACCTCCTTAGAGTAAAGAGTAGAAAGTCTGTAAAGAAATGAATTATTAATGTTTTATTTTTCTCAGCAACAGAATCTTTTTACCCAAGCAGTAGCATTTCTTCCATGCTGTTGGATGTTTTCTTCCTTATATCAAATTCTGACCCTTCGGTAAGGTGTCTTCTTTTGACTCACAGATTTGCTGACTTTCATAAACACACTGCCTTTACTTTCAGTCAGTACAAAAGTTCAGTTTGGGGAGCTTGGTGGTCAGGTTATAATCAGAACTACATCTAACAGAATACTGGCAAAATAAAATAAAACCAAAAATACAGTATGCAGAAAAATGTGCCTTCCAGATGAATATACATGGAGCTGTATTTTTAAAAAGGTTCTGCCTGCCCCCATTTGCACAAATCTCCATGTGTCAAAGAACAGAGGGATGGCGGAAGAGGTGGTAGCTCATTGCCAGGTGTTACATACGTTTTCTGCTTGTTCCAGAAAAGTTATAGCAGAATTGTAGGATACTCCTTTTGACCTGGCTTGCTAGCTGATGTTAAAATTCTGTGTAAAAAAGCTGATGGTTTCCTATTGAGTCATTAGGGCATGTGAGACTAGTTACACTACCCTGGAATGAAGGAGAAGACAAGGGCTTACCAGAAATACCTTTCACATTGTCCAGAATGGGAAGAAACTCAGACTGATTTTTTAAAATAATATTAGTTTCTTTGCATAATGTATATCTCCTCCAAGGCATGAATCCTGACCTCATTCAGACTATATAGGCTGTAGTTTAAAGCTATATGGGAAAACAACTTGTTTATAAACAGAAAATTTAGCAGACTTCTATGCCATATATATCCCCACACCACAGTCATTTCCTGGAATTGATAGTTTACAAACATGTAAACATGGTTTCCACCAAAACTGCCACATGGGATGGACCAAGATACAGTTTAAACATTAGCC
This sequence comes from Strigops habroptila, assembly GCF_004027225.2. NCBI lineage: Eukaryota > Metazoa > Chordata > Aves > Psittaciformes > Psittacidae > Strigops > Strigops habroptila. The sequence continues at coordinate 63,003,856 of NC_044279.2, read as the reverse complement.
TTAGAAGCTATCCACCCGAATCATGACCAATATAGACAGAATCATAGAATCGTCTGGGTTGGAAAAAGACTTTTATGGTCATTGATCCAACCATTAGCCTAACACTACTAAGTCCACCACTAAACCATGTCCCTGCATGCCACATCTACACATCTTTTAAATACTTCTGGGGATGGGGACTCAACCATTTCCCTGGGCAGCCTTTTCCAAAGCTTTCAGTGAAGACATTTTTGCTTTGCATATCAAGTATCAGACCATAGAGAAAATGGCTTGTCTAATGATCCTTGAAAAATTTTGGAAGAAGAGTTTGAACCCAGGGTTCTCTAAATTAGAATCTGAAGCAATCTTCTTGACATTTCTCTCCTACCTGGTTAGGATTAAAGAAGTTGTCTGAGGCTTAATGCAAGAAAAACTGCGAAGCTGGTGGATCAGTTCTGGTCCAGAGATATAGCCCAGTCCTTTCCAATCCCAGAGAAAGCAGAAAGTGTGGTGAGGATCATTATAGAAGACAGAGCCTAAATATCCTTCCCAACAGAGGTAGTGAGTATTTTAGACTGTCTGGTTCAGAATATATCCATCCCATGATTGGTGAAAAATGACACAGCAGAGGATAAGACTCAACTTCCTTCCGTGTTGCTGAATTCTTATGAAAGGGTACTGGAGATTATAGGGGAACACCATGTTGTAACTGCTACATGATTCAAACCAGGCTAGAGAAACACTGTTTTCCACACTGAAGACACCACAAAAGGAATTCTCTCCTTGAAAAAAGTGATCTTTCTTGCTTCCCTCATGGAGGTGAGTGCTTTCTTGACTATACCCCTGCTTTTCAAAAAGCATTAGTGTCTATACCAATGCATATCTCTACCTCTGAAGCCCAAACCACGTACTTTCCCTCAACAAAATGAAGGAGCATACAGACATCCATATTTACCAGATATATGTCATGTCAAACCCAGTATTTGTATTTACTGTTGCTGTTTGGCTCATCTCTGGTTGCTTCCAAGTCCATGTTAGGTGTTTAAATCCATGTAACCAAAATTTTTGTTTGTTGTATACCCTTTCACATTCACACAAAATGGCATAAATTGTGTCAATTAAATATTTAAATAATTTTCATGCAAATTCGTGTAAATGAGCTTATTAGAACATGCTTTATTTTATGTATAGTATTATCTGAATGTATCTAACCTAAAAAAAAAAGCCCAAGAGAAATTTCCTGGAAATCTCAACCTCAGGGTGCTCATGTTTTCCACAATCCTGACAAACATTGGAGTGCTGATTTGAGAGGGTTGACCTGCAGAACAGATCAGTAATGCTTTAGTAATCACTATATTTAGTGGAAGTACCACTTTTGTCTTTCCTTGCTTCAGTCTCTCAGTAAATGTCACTGATCAATTTCCTCCTGTCCAGATGTTTTTATCCCAATTGAATATGTGAGGTAATGTTTTTAAGTCCCAACATTTTAAGATGTATTAATTTCCTGTTTATATTTCACACACGTCTGGATGAGAGTGTTATAGCTGACACTCATTACTGCATGCTTTACTCTTCAGCAAGAGAAAATAAGGAAGAGCAGGAATACAGACCTAGTAACTTTGTCTAATTGCATGATAAATCTTGCTGGATATTCACTTTCTGTTCTGATTCTGAGTGCTTCAGTGAATATTGCTACATAGCTCACTCATAAACTACTTTAAAGGCTATTACACCATTTTTTAAATACTACTTTTCAAAATACTTTTAAAAATACTACTACTATTCAATAGACCAAATCCTCCTACAGTGAAGAGAGAGAGGAACTCGTAAAGTACAAATGTTATTTTACTGTAAAATATTTTACACCTTCTTTTGTTAACACTGTCAACTTTTCAGAATTTGCTCCTCCACTAATTCTCAGCCTGGGTGCTTGCTTCGCTCTGCTTTTCCTTATGTGTTAGGGTACAGCTAGGGACAGCAATACGACACATTGTAGATAACATCCTAACATATTAAATAAGGATGTTCAAACATAGTGACAGATCCTGTTGTATGATGATACATCAGGGCAGCTCAAAGATAAGAGTTTTAATATACTCTATTATAGAATCACTTAAGCTGACTAAGTGATAGCTGTGGGAGAATGGAATAGCTTGCAGCTCCTAGAAAGGGTTAAGAGACCTAGCAATGGGGAAAAAAAGATATCTGGGTGCTATAGCGAGACAGAAGAAGGAGTAATCAAAACTAACCCGTTAAAGAAAAAAACCTTGGTCTCTCTGAGTAATTCTGAGAGATGACACAAGGAATGTAATTTTCACCTTAAATGGAGGATGAGACTTCCCCAACATATGTGGCCTGCCAATGCAATCTTTCTAAACTGTCCCCAGGAACAACTTTCCTACAGTTGCTTGGAGTATAGGTTATGAACACCTAGCATTAGATCATAGAATCATAAACTAGTTTGGATTGGAATGGACCTTCAAAGGTCATCTAGTCCAACCCCCCTGCAATGAGCTGGGACATCTTCAACTAGATCTTATCAAAATGAGCCCTGTGCAACCTGGCCTTGGACTCTTCCAGTCGGTAGATCTCTGGGAAATCTGTTCCAGTGTCTCACCACCTTCACAGTAAAGATCTTCCTTATATCTAGTCTAAATCTACCCTCTTTTAGTTTAAAACTATTACCCCTTGTGCTATCTCTCCAGGCCCTACTAAAAAGTCTGCCCCCATCTTTCTTATAAGCTTTGTTTAAGTATTGAAAGGCCCCAGTAAGGTCTCCCCTGAGCCTTCTCTTCACCAGGTTGAACAACCCCAACTCTCTCAGCCTTTCCTCACAGGAGAAGTGCTCCAGCCCTCTGATCATTTTTGTGGCCCTCTTGCTCTAGCAGGTCCATGTCTTTCCTGTACTGAGGACTCCAGAGCTGGATGCAGTACTCTAGGTGGGCTCTCTCTAGTCCCACAGAGTGGAGTAGAGGGGGATAATCAGAATCACTTCCCTCAAGCTGCTGGCCACAACAGATACTCTAATGGTGTCAGCCTGCCCCATTTTCCCTAAACCTCTGAATCTCACCCATGCCAAATGATGAAGGAGCAGACCTATCTTAGGATAATGGAAAACGGAAGGCAGTGCCAGGAGTGCTTGGCCTATTGACCTGCAGCCTGCTCTTTGGCTGGATCTGATGAGAGTATTAGGAAGTGGTAATGCATTGCAAACTGGAGGCTGGATAAATCACCCTGGTGGTCTTACCTGTTGTTCACCCTTCCTCACCTCCCACTCCAGGATCCCTCAGATCTGATGAATGAGCTGGGGTGGGAAGCATCCACAATGGATTTACTGCATTCATCCAGACTGATGAATGTATCCATAAAGATGTGCTCTTTTGCTGTTGAAATAAGGGGGTAGTGCCATACCCAGCAAGGGTAGCTAGGTATCACTGAACTCAATGGAAACTGTGTTGTAGGATTCATATGCATACAAAGGCTGGACTTGACTGCAAGGCCTAGTAGGTATATCTCATTTCTAATTTTCATAAGATAATCATCAAGAACACTATTAACTGTATTAAAAAACTTTCTTTCTTCAGCTGTAAAATATTTTTCCATGTTATGTTAAATTTTATCCACAAAGAAAACATCCACCATAAAATTGGCTTCAAGAGTAAGAAAATGTCTTTCAGACTTAATTTTTTAAGTACAACTGAAGACTTTAAGCATGTGAAGGACCTGATCTTTCATATTAAGAAAGAGTCCATTTACCTTTCTTTTCATAACAAAGACAATATCCCTTAAAGACCAAGGCCTCAGTTAAACCAGATCCCTGGAAATAATGGTGGAATTATGACTTTGAAATGTGAGTATGAGCTGGCATGGCCACAAAACACTTACTACAGTTAATTCCATAAATTCTATTGGGTAACATCTAGTTTCTACATCTGTCTCACGAGAAGGGTGTTGAAACCTCTGGAGAAACCTGGACATGTTTCTGCTTGGACAGATCCTCTGAAAGCAGCTTGCAGCACCTGTGCCACCTTCTCCACACATAGACGGTGGTTTAGGACCTGCTGTTTTGGTGAGCTGAATTCAGGACACCTTTGTGTCTGACTTCCTGTACAACAGAACCACATAATGTCACCCCTGGCCTTTGCACAGAACTTCATGGAGTGGGTCTACGACATATGCCTATGGACTCCTACCATTGGTGCTACCGAAAGTATTTAACAGTACACTCATTCTCCAGTGAGTGCATACACATACACAATACACTCCTCATGACATTTACTTCAGCATCCATTTTCTGAAGTCAGTTTGAATAGTCAGACAGCATAAGTAACTTTTTAAAAGCTATCTGAGACACCTAGAATTACAAGACACTTCAGTTAACATTTTTAATGATGGGAAGTATTTACTTCCATCATTTTTTAATAGGAAAATTTTATTATATTTGAATGATGGAATCTGTTTATAAAGGAAGAGCCAGTTTCATCATTGGAGAAATATAAATGAACTCAGAGATATTACACCAATGTTAAATTTGGCTCTAAGTACTAAAAGCACCACGCTAACTGTATTTATATTTGGCTTTCATGTATACTTAAGTCTGGCAAGTGTATCTCGTGGGCACCTGTTTGATGCAGAGATTTGTGGAGAATGCCAACATTTGGTCTTGATATTTAAAAACAATTTGTTAATTGTCAAGAAAAGTAAACTGTTAACATCTTTATTTACTGATGAGACACTGCGTCAGTACTGGAACCTATTCAAAATGGACAGCCATTTATTAGTCCCTGAAGTACTGAAGTGTTTGAACTGCAGGTTTTGTTTTGGTTTGTTTTCCCTAAGTTTTAATTTTGATTATAAACAATCCTTAAGTAGATGATTCATTTTACCAAGGAGCTAGACAGCTCTCTTTTTATTAAATGTCATACATAGCTCATGTCAGACGGTGATTTTGGACCCCAGGAAATGCTAGATAAACTCTTTCTGATTCGCCCTTCCCTTCTGTTCACTTCCTTTTCTTTTCTTCCAGGTCATGTCTTACTGCATCTAAAAGTTATGGCTTTTCAAGCTGCAGACTTTCTGCTTCTCGTCATATGTATGTATGTATTGAGGTGTTGAAATTATTTACAAAGCTAAAATTATAAAATCAGCCCCATGTGCCA
>NC_044279.2:62961218-62993718 GCF_004027225.2 Strigops habroptila | reverse complement strand
CTCCTAAATCATTATAGGAAGGGGGGTTACGTGCAGTTCTTACAGTAAATATTATTTAGGAAGAATAATGGATTAATGTGTGTAATCCTAAAGAAAGGAACTCATTTAAGTGTGGCCATTTGAGTCCTTGTGCCAACAGAGAACTACTGTTTTTTAATATATACACTTTTTAGAACTTTATTATTCGAGAGTCATGTGAATATTATCCCCCTCTACCTTATCTGTCAGCATTGCACCTTTTTCTTCTGTCTCAATTTTCAAAAAATAGAAGAAGAAAAAAAGAAATAGAGGGAGAAACAAAAATGTCTGAAGCTTAAGCATTCTAAAGGGGAAGAGGTACTCAATGTCTTATATTTTAGCATATAATCTTTGCTGAGTGAGTTTTAATTATTTTTTTTAATTACTTAAAACCAATTCATTTTTCTCTGAACATTGACATTTTGGAAAAAAAAATCTAAAAAATATATCCTATGGAAAATCTTAAGTTGTGTCTACAAGACTTGTTTTTATCAGTTTGGGGTGAACCTCTCAAAGCTTGAAGTCAGGCTCAGGGGTTGTCAATCAAAGCAGGACAGTAGTGGCTATTGTCCCAGTGATGTGGGTAGGGCTGTGGAGGGGTCCTGTGCAGAGAGGTAAGACAAGAAGGGAAGAGAAAATGTCAGAAGCAACCTGGGTAACGCAACAATAACAATCCATGAGACAGTAGCAGAAGTTGAAGGTGGGAAGAAATACTGCAGACGTTTTGAGTGTGGGCAGCTTGAATGTGAGACAAATATTAGTTAGCTAGTATTCAACTGCAGAAAGATTTAGCTGGCAAATCTGTGAGAAAATAGAAGAATTTGAACACCAGCTAAGAAAATAGTTTGCATCCCAGTTTTATTTAGACAGCTGTACTATAAGACACACAATAGTTTAAAAATTAACTGTACTGCAGTGTGTATGTGTGGGTGGGTATAAATGGCAATAAAATACAGGAGTGTGCCTTTCATACCTGTGTCTCTCAGATCTGATGCAGATGTATAACTGATATTTTCATTCTGCAAATGTCTATGTGTAGGAAGAAAATGCAGCTGGTTAAGAGGCCATAAGCAGTTTTAAAATGCTTTCTTGCAGATCTGCATGAACTTTGTGTTTTTGAATGCTGAGTAAGAAGATATTCCCTCTACGAATGCGATTGAGGTAGCTATTAAGCTTAAAGTTCAGAGTTTAAATACAGGACTTCTGTATAATGTTTTCTGAAAAATGGACTCTCTCCTGCAACGTGTTGGTTTGAAATACAGTAAAGATAATGACCTATGCATATACATGTTGGATAAGTGACTGGGATTTATAGGTTGTGTATATGAGACCCTTCCTGTCAAATACTGCTAAAGATGTTGTAATTTCAATTTACTTGTTAAAGGACAAAACCCAGTAGTTGTTTTACAGTGTTTTCAAGAGACGATTCTGAGTCTTTTGTTGGTTTTTTGTGTATAACATGGATACAAATGGCTGGAACAGAGTTCCAGTCTGGGGTAAGTGTAAAGAGAGTTATCCAAGCCATTTCTGTTTCCGGTGTTGGGTAGCAGAAGTAGCTTTTGTCTCTGGTGCAGATTCTCATGTGAGCCTGACCACCTGAAGATGGCTGGGTTATCACTCACACCCCATACTTCAGTCTAGAAAAGCAGCAGCTCTTGCACTTGCTCTGCCGATCTCTGTGGCAGCTAGGATATGTGGCTCACACAGGCAACTGGGAAGCTGGGCTGGCACAGAGCACAACACTGGGAGTAGGGTGGGAGTGGGGTTGTAAGTGTGTGACAAGATGGGGTCCCCAAAAGAGCAGGCTTAAGGGAAGGAGAGGATAGGGGGCATTACAGTTGGAGGTCTGCTTCAGGCTGCCCTACCAGGAAGACCTGTGGAGCAGACCCTCTATAGACAAGAAGGAGTGGCCACACATGATGACAAGCCTTGGTCCTCATGGGGGACTTCAACCACCCTGATATATGTTGGAGGGACAACATAGCAGGGCAAAAGGAATCGGGGAGGTTTCTCGAATGTGTTGATGATAACTTCCTTCTCCAGGCAATAGAGGAACTGACAATGAGGGGGACTGTGCTGGACCTTGTCCTCATCAGCAGGGAGGAGCTGGTGGGGAATGTGAAGCTGGAGGGCAGCCTTGGCTGCAGTGACCATGAAATGGTGGAGTTTGAGATCCTTAGGGCAGCGAGGAGGGCAATGCAGCAAGCTCACTGCCCTGGATTTCAGGAGAGCATGCTTTGACTTCTTGAGAGATCTGCTTGGCGGAGTACCATGGGATAAAGCCCTGGAGGGAAGAGGGTCCCAAGAAAGCTGAATAATATTCAAGGATCACCTCCTCAAGGCTCAGGAGTGATGTATCCTGACAAAGAGGAAGTTGGGCAAGAACACCAGGAGGCCTGCAGGGGTAAACAAGGAGCTCCTGGACAAACTTCAGCATAAAAAGGAAGCCTAGAGAGGGTGGAAGGAAGGATGCATGGAAAGAATATAGAGAAATGTCAGAAAAGCCAGGAATCAGGTTAGGAAACCTAAAGCCCTGACAGAAATCAATCTGGCCAAGGATATTAAGGGCAACAAGAAAACTTCTATAGGTATATTGGGGTAAAAGGAAGACTAGGGAAAAAATTCCCCCTCAGGAAGGAAATGGAAGACCTGGTCACCTGAGATATGGAGAAGGCTGAGGTACTGAATGGCAAGAGCTTTAGCCACATTGCCCAAGTCGCAGAAGGCAGAGGCATGGACCGAGGGAATGAGGAATTACCTGCTGTAGGAGAAGATCAGGTTTGAGAATATCTAAAGAACCTGAAGGTGCACAAGTCCATGGCACCTGATGAGATACATCTGTGGGTCTTGAGGGAGCTGACAGTTGTAGTTCCCAAGACACTATTGATCATATTTGAAAAGCCATGGCAGTCTGGTAAAGTTCCTGCTGACCGGAAAAGGGGAAATGTAACCCCCATTTTTAAAAGGAGAAACAAGAAAGATCTGGGGAACAGGCTGATCAGTCTCACCTCAGTGCCCAGCAAGATCATGGAGCAGATTCTCCTGGAAATTGTGCTAAGGCACATGAGGGTGATTGGTGACAGCCAGGGTAAATTGTGCCTGACAAATCTAGTGGTGACTGACATCATCTAACTGGACTTGTGTAAAGCATTTGACACTGTCCTGCATGGCAATATTGTCTGTAAACTGGAGAGGCATGAATTTGACAGGTGGGCCACCTTATGAATATGGAATTGACTGGATGGTTGCACTCAAAGAGTTGTGATCAATGGCTCAATATCCACGTGGAGACCAGTGATTAGTGGTGTTCCTCAGGGGTCAGTGTTGGGACTGATCCTGTTCAACATCTTTGTTGGCAACATGGACAGTGGGATTGAGTGCGCCCTCAGCAGGCTTGCCGATGACACTAAGCTGTGTGGTTCAGTTGACATATTGGAGGGAAGGAATGTCATCCAGAGGGACCTTGACATGCTTGAGAGGTGGGCCAATGCCAACCTCATGAAGTTCAACAAGGCCAAGTGCAAAGTCCTGCACCTGGGTCTGGGCAACTCTAAGTACAAATATAGACTGGGTGGAGAATGGATTGAAAACAGCTCTGAGGAGAAGAGGTGTTCATTGACAAGAAGTTAAACATGAACCAGCAGTGTGCACATGCAGCCCAGAAAGTCCGCCATGTCCTGGGCTGCATCAAAAGAAGCGTGAGCAGCAAGCTGAGGAAGGTGATTCTCTCCCTCTGCTCTCGAGAGACCCCACCTGCAGTACTGTGTTCAGCTGTTGGGCCTCCAACATAAGAGGGATGTGGACCTGCTTGAGTGAGTCCAGGGGAGGGATTTTCAGAAGGTACTGTAAAAGTGACTGCAAGACCTTTTGAAAAGTGTAGTATTTTACAGAACAAGTCTTACCGTAAGCAATCATGCAATACTTGGGCTCTCAAGTAACTGATTAAGGCTATGGCTGCAAGTTTAAATTCTTTGATGAAAGCTAATGCCTGCTGGTGGGTTGATAAGATATGCAGCTTAAAATAAATCTTAGTGAAGATGAGATGTCATTATGTCAATTATTATGGCCCAAGACTTGATGTTTTCAGACTGCGACCTGGAGATTAGTGACTTAAACAGTGGTATGAGAGTCATCTACAACAAATGCTGGTTGTAACTAGCTATGAGGTAGATGGTATACTTACGGGGTCAAAAGCCCCTAAAACTAGTAATACCGGCTATTGTAGTATTTGAGGCTACTGCTTTAAGACAGAAGACATCAATTTTAAGGATATTTTTTTCTAAATTAGGTCTTATTTCACACCCTGGTAAGAAATTGCCTTCTCCTATTTTAGTTACTGTCCGGGGAAATGAAAGAGAAATGTGCTTTTTTGTTTTGTTTAATCAAAATATTTTCCTAAATACATGATTCAGCCATGTCCAAAGTGTTTCTATGTATGTTCTGAACAACACTTAAAAGATGGTAATTGCATTGTACCCCTTTAACTAAGGTAGTCTGCCTGCTACCTTATCGTAGATCTCTAAAATCAGTGCAGTAATGTAACTCCCTGCCATAGAGCATTCACTTTCCAGAGACCTCAGCCAAGGAGACTAAGTCATGGGTATTTAGGTAGGGGAACAACTCAGGACTCCAACCTCCTTTTCTAAGCAGGGTCAAAATTGAATTCAGACTGGTTGCTGCACTGGCTTTGCCCAGCTGGGCAAGGTTGAAAAATCAAAGCAATAGGGCCTGTAAAAGACAGGAAGCCATTAGCACTGGTAATTAAGGACAAAAATATTTTACATTTTAGTGACTTGGCATGTTTAAGCTTAGCACAGGCTCGTTCTTTTATCTCATGATTCTGTGCTAAAATCATCTCGGCAAAGCAGGTGGCTAAGAAGGGTGTCAGCAAAGAAGCAGCTGCAGTCTCATCATTTAGTCTCAGAAGTGCCTTCGACTTCCTTATTAAAGGGGCATATAGGGCAATGATATTACTGTAGAAGGACTCACTGCCTTGTTTGCTAGGGCCACAGCTTGCCTTTGGAGCTTGTACTGGAACCACCCCCTCCCCAACTCTCACATGCACCAGCTTTTCTCTTTCTATGGCACAGTGTTTCATGTACTGCCCCATTAAAACAGTTTCTTTGTTAGAGGGTTCTCATTCCTCTTTAATTATGTCCTCCAGAGTGGCATTCAAGGATAGGTTATTTTCCTTCTTTGTAGAGGATGTGGAATAATTTTCCCAAGGCAGTTTAAACTTCCCCTTTCCTTTAGTAATCCTAGTGTTTTAAATTACTCCTTTAATCACCGTCTGAAAGTAATCATCATGCAATAACCTGTCCTGCGGTTCTGACTCAGGAATCAGAGCGTTCTCCTTTTCTGTGGCTGAGGAAGTGACAGAAAAATGACCATTTTGTGGTTTTTTTAAAAACATTTTATTAATTTTGCCTTTTTTTTTCCTTTCACCTACTTTCTAAGAGAATCTGAGTTGGAAGAGGGATAATGTTTCCTGGATGCTTCAAATTTCCCTTCTTGTTTTAGGATTTTTGATTAACTCCTCAGTTTTAATGATTATCATCCTCTGCAGAATTCAATTCCATTAAAAATCATCTTTTCCAGATCTGATTAAACTCTCTTTCTTTAGCTCTTGTTGAGCCCTTTGTGATATGTGGAATCCAGCAGGGCTACAATTAACCAGCTCTGCTCCTCAGAGAGTTGCTTGAAGCCACCTTTTAAAAAACCTATAGAAAAGAATTAAATGTGTGGTCTCCATTTCTATGAAATAGCAATGCTTACGATAATAGACTACTACACTTGTCTAAGAATACATGGGGCAGCCTTTTTTTTCCTACAGAGCCAGTTCAGCATATTCTTTCCTGTGTGGGCTTCACTTTCATTCTTTTCTACTAACTTTGCTTTCACGGATCTCAAACAAAGAGAAATAGTTGATAGCAATGTTCAACATTTGTTCCTGGACTATAGTTTTTGTGCTGCCAACTTACAAGCTTTGGCATGCAGGAATCCCAGTACAATTTATTCAGAATTTTTTAAATGCCTTGGGATTTCTACCCCCTTTTTCTGAAGTTTGCATTCACAGTTCTTTATTTTAATGTAGTCAATTTTTAGCTATATCCATAGGATGGCACCTTTGCGTGGAATGTAGGTGGTGCTGAAATGGATGGTGAACATCTGTGTGAATGAGACATGAAGACAGAAAGTACAACCTGCTTTTGCAGATGACAAGAAATCGTTCCCATTATATTTTCAATCTGTCTTGAGGAAGCTGCCTTGTTCTTTACCCATTTTTAAGGGGGTGATTTTTCACAACTGGCTAGTACATTATGAACTCAATTTTTGTCTCTCTTTTTTTTTAAAGCCCTTGGAATGTGTGACCACCAGGGGCAAGATGCCTTCCTTATCTGAGTGGAGTTTTGGGAAATCCCTCTTCTTGTAGAAAATCCAGACTTCTCTCATCTGGTTTTGGAGGTGTCAGGGAATATGCAGTGATCCTTGTTAACCATAGAAATGTTTTCAAAGCGCATATGGACCTGATTTTGTTGTTTCTTATCTGAGTCATATTCTTCAAAGCAAGAAGGCTAGGTGTTTTCAAACTATGTAGTGAAGGAAATGGTGTGACCAATCTAAGCATGATCAGATGTACACAGGCCTTGCTTCTAAGGCAAGGGCCTTAGAAGGTCCTGATGAAGTGGAAGACATCTTGCATTTTGGACAGTGACTGGCACAATAGGATTTTTGGAGTACAAAATTACAATAAATTGTATAGAGAACATTTCAGGAAAAAGACATTGCGTGCAAGCTAACGGTGTCTTCTATGGAAGAATGTTCTCTCTCAAGGAACTCACTTTGCCTGCTGATTGAAATATATCCATTTAAGAAGGACTGTGCAACTGCACATGGAAATGTGTGGCAGAATAGCTGGCACTAACATGGGGCTAATGCTTCTGTCCTTTTTCTTCCTCTGGTTTCACCCCCAAAATAAAATGATACTCTAAATTGTGATGGAGGCTAACTTGCCTCCATCTTCAGTCTGCCCGCTCTTAAGTCTGAAAGTACTAGTTCTAGATTAAAAATTGAATGGTAATTTATATATTGGTAATTAGCACTGGTAAAGTGAGTTCTGACTCTGAGAAGCTATTTCCATCCATCTGTTCTTGTTCTCCCAGTTTACTCAGGCAAAACTGACTAAATCACATTATAAGAAATGCCAGCAGTCTAAACCTTTCAAATTTGGTGGTAGAGATCATATCTGAGAATGTTGCTTGCTGAACATCTGACTCCATGTGCACATTCACAGTAACCAGTAGTACTGGAGACCAAGGGACAGTCATTCACGCCCAAGTTTTAGAAAAGGAAATAAAATTCATACCATGGTAACCAAACCCCACCCTTAAGAAAATGGGCAAGGAAAAAATATGAGCGAAGGAAGACATAAGGTTATACTGTTCACTGAAGTCCTTTCTATGCATAAAAAATTTCTGTGCAATGATTTCTTTTATATTATATTATGTGTTTCAGTTTTCCAGATACTCAAAGACAGGATCCCACTCTATTTCTCTTACATATGTAACAAAAAGCTGGAAGAATTAATCTATTCCAGAAGTGAAATTTGGTGGTAATAGCTTCAAGCTTTGGAATGAGTAACTTTTAGAAGAAGCAGATGGCTAATAATGAAGAAAAAAAATAATGATACGTGGTCACACGATGACATTTACTTTTTTAAAAAAGAGTTTATTTTGCTGCCATTATATATGTTTTCTATGAAGTACAATCTTGTGGCCACTGTCACTTTGAGCCAACATGGACTGACACTGCCACAGCCCTGTGTTTTTCCTCCCATATCCTCATCTTTGTCCAGTCATATCTGCATCTACATTTCTGTGTTTTAAGTGGTGAACTGGATCTCAGAAATGGAGATGAGTTAAAATCCAGAGGAAAATGGAAATGGAAAACAGGCATTTCTAATGAGATTTCAAACAAGAGTTCATCCCCGCTCCCTGGTCCAGTTCAGATAACCCCCTTGAATGGCAGTGACAAACGCAGTGTGGGGCCAGAGAGTTGATGGGACAGGTGAGACACAGAACATCTTCTGGAGGTACTGTGGGAAGAAGACTCTGAAGCAATGACGTAATTAACATTCTCAGAGCTCTGAGCCAAGTTCAGTTTCTTGGCAGTGTATGAGGGCTTTTTGTTTGCCTGTCCTGTCGTGGGTTGGAGGGTTTTGGGGTTTTTTTTTTTCCGATTTTGTTGTCAGGCTTTGAGGTTTTTTTCTCTCATTATTTTTTTTGTAAATAACTGCCTCAAGAATTTTGGAAAGATCCATCATTGGTTTGATCTCATGTGTGGGACTTCAAATGTAAAGTCCATTCACCCCTCAGCCATAAACTTGGTAGCTCTGCAGAAACCCCAAGCTTATGCATGCATGTCTAAAGCAAATAACTAAGCAAAAATGAAGTAACAGGGGTCAAGATATATAAGAAGTTCAGCAGACGTATTATAACAGTGGCTCAGGAGGACAGCATATTAGTAAATTAGGCTTTTGCCAGATGTAAGAACTGATCCTTTTTCAATTGGGTATCATCTGAAAGGTCAAGAAGTAATGAAGCATGGGCGTACAGATCCCCTATTGCCATGTGTTGCTACAAACTCTTATCTCATAATGCACTGGCAGTTACAAGATACCAAACATAATAAACCAACATCCTGTGGGTGTCCGAGGTGCAGATCAATGGCCTAAAGAGTATTCTGCAAGAAATGACAATGGATGGAACAATAAAGAAGGGATATTTTATTCTAAATTCCCTAATTTTACTGTTTCAGTGTATTTTCAATTTTCTGATATTTCACATTCCAGTGCTCTCCTGTGATGCAACTGAGTGCTGTTTACTCTTGAATAATTATCAAAAGATCAGAAGCCAAATCCTTTTCTGATTTACACCAGCACATATTAAGCTATCTCTGTTGATTTTTAGCTAATTTGGAGTCACTCCAAGTGCATACTGGTGTAACTGACAGTAGAATTTGGCCCTGTATCTCTACAAGAAATAATTTCCTAGATGGATACGAGTCCTGGTACTAAGGTAAATGTGACAGAAAATCTGTGATTAGGTTGGATTGACTTCCCCACTAGAAACCTTTTTTGTAAATACTATATATAAATACCAGAAAAATGCTGTTTGTTTTATATATCTGTGGATAAACACAATTTTATTAGAGCTACCAATATGTAATAAGGTAAGTAGCCATTTTAAGTAACAGATGTCCTATAGCAGCCCCCACAAAACAGAGGAAGGAATAAATCTTAAAAGTATTGTTGAAAAAAGAGTTCCACATTGCCACTAAAAGTAGACCTTGTTTTCTTTTGCCGAGCACTTTCAATGTCTAGACCTTGGTTGTTAAAATTGTATCGCCTCTAATAATAAGAAAAATTCAGTAAGGATCATACTTGTCACTCAGGTATAATACACTTGTTTAAATGGACACACCACTTCTTGAATGGGAGGGCAGATATTGAATGACCTTTCCTAAACTTTCTTTCAATGCTTACTTTATGAGGCTTGTATGTAGATGTTTATATTGTACAGTCCACTGTTGTAGCCTAATTTTAAGATAAAACCCATAAATTCTCCTTACATCTTCTTAATCCATCAGTGAATCAGTAAATCATTGTAACTACTCTCTTTTTTTCTGAACTTCAGCTTTCCTTAAAGCAAAGGAAAGGATGGAAACTAGTTAAATCAGTTAAACTTTGACACATTAATATAATTCAAAATAATATTTTCTCTTCCTCATCACTACATATTGCATATTAATGAGGGTTTACAAGGGCCTTTGTATGGTAAGATAATGTTTAATATCTACCATGACCAGCTGCTCTGCTCCTGTAAGGTTTTTTGTAAGTAATGTCTCTTCTTCTATAGTCCTCAGTCTGCAAACCGATGTTTTGGAGATTTTCCCTCAGGACCAATACTCTTCCTCACTTTAACTTTAGTGAAACATAAAACAAATCCCAGGTAAACCCTTAGAGTGGAGTGTGTGCTGCAAGAAAATGCAGGAAATTTAATCTGCATAGTCTGGATATTTGTGTAATTAAGACATTATCAGTGAAATACCTCACTGCTGAAGGCCAGAACAACAGTCTGAAGATCTTTCTACAACATTCGCTGTCTGCCTGTTAGCTTTTTAACTATGTAGAATGGCCTGTCAACTGTTTACACCTCTACCAACAGCAGTTATTCACACCAGAGCCCCACTGAAGTCACTGATGAAAGTAAGGAGCTCCATAACTGGCTCACTGCGATAAAGTATTAGTCAAGAGTTCCTATCTTACTGCTGTTGGCTTTTTACTTTCTACTGTTTTTGAGCGTTGAGTATTTATTTGAGTTTTACCCCAGTCAGCTGTTTTATCGCCAAGATATTCTCACTCCCCAGCAACACAATCCTAAACCCCACAAATAATAGTATAGATCAAATGTTATATGCTGGAAGATACGAATCATAACATTCGAGACAGCATCCCTGCCTGCATCTGTAATTCATTCTGATTTATTGAGAAGAAAACAGGGCAAAAAGTTTCTGTGTTTTGCTTTGCCTCTTTTAGTTTTTGAAAACCATTGTTAGTAACTGAGCTGCAGTCTATTTATGATCAGAACTCTATGATGGTTTTCCTGTATTGTCAAGTACCGGTGAAAGCCTCTCTTCTGTGCAACACAGACACTTACTAATCCATACAGTTGCCTTCAAAGCTAAGGGTTGTTTCAAAATTAACCTTGGCTTCAGCACATGGTCTCTTAAACTGTGTTCAGTTTCTGTGCATATGTTTTAATTCAGATATTCTAGTGTACGAATGAACTGTATGTCTGGATAACTTGGAATCCACTGAATGCACTTTGACATTATGCAAGATCCTGTTAACTTTATGTTTCATTGCCTTTTCTATAGAAAGGGAAAAGCGGAAATTGGATCAAGGTCTTAGTTTACTACTGTTAGTCAACAGTGAGAAAAAAAATCAAAGCCACATTAATAAACTAAATGTTACCTCCCACAGATCGCTGGCTACCAGGCAGATAGAATTCGTTCTGATGGACTCCTAAGAGGGTCTTCGATAAAGTAAAATATTGAGCTTGGCGTTTCTCTTGCTTGCTGCCAGGAAGGTCTAAATTGAGTCCCAGTTGTTTTTCAGATTAATTCATTTGAGAGTATAGAATCTGGCAAGAGTATTTTACAACTTTTTGAAAATGTGTTTAAGCTTAATATAGTTTGGGGTCTTTCATGTGTCTGTGCTTAATTATAAAACACTCATATCAAGTACAAGGTATTAGCATGAATGCCTAAGGAGACTTGGTAGAAATAAGCAAAGTATAGCGGCAAAAAGCAAAGCTCAGCTTGGATGAGGGACAGAGCCAAAACATCTGTAATGTTTTTCTGAAATATTGCTATGTTTTAAAAGTGATGACTGCTCCTGCAGTACTTCTGTTCCTGGAGGCCTGGTTTTTCCTCTTGTTTACACCATTTTTAGCTCAGTTGACTTGAGAATTAATTATACTTTTGTACATCACGAGAAGGAGGAGAATTTGGCTTAGTCTTCCCTGTCAACTGGAGAAATGTAATAACTCTCCGCTGCAGACTTTAAAAGAAATCTGAATATAGAGTGAAGGGTCTAAGATTTTAGAGGCCATCTTCAGTTCGAAACCCTTTCTTTCGAAGTCTAGTGAAGGAAAAGGCAGTTGCACGTGTAAAGTGTTCAGCTTTATGAGCGATTAACTTTCAAGCCCTACATGACTGCGTTGGAACTTAACAATTGTATAATCTAGAACTGGCTGTTAATTTTTCAACCCAATGATTCTCCCTTACAAAAAAAAAAAACAAACCCAAAACCCAAACAACACTGTTCACTGAAGCTGAAATTACTTTTTACTTAGAGGCATTGGTTTTGACTTTTGAAGGGAAGATTTTTTTCATCTAGAATGGAATTTTGAGAGGAAGTAAAGCCGCATCCCAGAAGGGAAAATGTTTTCCTAGTTAGATGAACCACAGGTGGGGAGGAACAAGGTGAGAGGAGGGTCTTGGACATTCTCACATGCCAAATGAAACTGCAAACACCACACAACTTGTTGTTCTGATCTTCATCCTCCTGTCCCTCCCTGTGGTCATCTTGAATGGGAGGTAGTGAGTTTTAATTTCCTGGGAGTCTTAGATATGTTAAAGCTCGCTGAAGACTCTCCTCTTAATGTAACATCTGTCTTTGTGATAGAAACCTCTGGATCACTAAAATTCTCCTGCTTGAGTTCTGATCCTCTGAGTATTTTGGGCTATACCTCAGAGACCTACCATTATTCCTTATATGTTGCTTTTTGAACTTATATTAGAAAATTGTTCTATCAATCATCATCTTCTTCAACTTTTTTTTTTGCTTTTTTTCAGAGACTTTCACAATTTTGGTCTGTGTATATAGTCTAATATATATACATAAAAATAAGACAATAATCCTTATATATATATGTATACATGTGACATGCAAAAATCATCTACTACCTCACATTCTGTCTGTGGATAGACATCAAAGTCTCTAACAAAATGTATCAATCACAGCTCATTTCTTGTTCTGACCATAGTAGCATGTAATCCTGATAAAGGCAACCAGAGGAAATTTGTGAAAGTTACCAAATTTCCTTCTACTGGAAACACAGCCACTCTCTGACATTGTTATGTTGCCAGTGACATCTGACTACAGATTATAACAAACAATGTAAAGATAATCACAAAAAAAAAAAAAAAAAAAGGAGGAAGAGACGTGTTGTATGTAAATTAATTAAGTTTTTAGAATTAATTCATTGGCATCTCTGGCAAGCGTAACAACCATAGAGATTTTTTTCCGTCTCTAGCTCTCAGCTGAGTTTAATATAACACTGTAGTTAGCCCTATAAAAATTACTCCACTATGGGAACACACTTACTGCATGATAAATCTTATCATCTTATCTTATGGATGCAAATAGAACAAGGTTGAATTGGCATGTAGCACATCTGTGTAGAAATAGCCAAAATCAAAAATGGCTTGGAATCCCTAGATGAATGACTGTATGCATGACTATACAATAGGTTAAATATCTAAGCAAAGCAATGAGAAGCAGTGTACCTTCTTTTGCTTCCTAAACTTGAAAGAAATTTCTCAAAATTATGACATTTAATGAACAAACTTGTCCTTGGAGATAATGGATTTTTTATCTAATTTTGAGTTTGGACCAAGGTTGATTTGAAAGCGTGGTAAGGTAACCAAAGCTCTTAAAAAGACAAAAAACTATCTTGGAAATATTATGCTTATTAAACAACGGAATTTCAGTAAGTGCCTGTGAAAGTAGGTACTGGAAAATTAGCTACTGGCTATATTTTGAAAATAAACTTAGAGTTGAGCTTGCCTCGTATAAACAGAATGAATTGTCTAATTTCTGCTTTTTCTGGCTCCTCAAGGCATTGAAGATTTTCTTTTAATCTGACAGATCTTAATGGCTTTTAGAAAGATGTTTTATGAAGAAAATCTCAAGTCATTGCCCAAGAAAACCAGTCCAAGATTATTCTACCATCTGTGGGCAACTTGGATGCACACAAACATTAATCTATCTACTGGTCATGTCTGGGATTTACTGAAGAAAAAGCTCTTTTATTAAAAATGCCACTTTCTGATCCGTAGTGCTCAGGAGGGCTTAAGCCATAATGTGACATCTGTTGGCTGAACCAATTATGTATAAGGCATTTTTGATGTAATGCTTTTGTTAGAACATGCCAAAATCATTGAAACTTTAATTGGGAAAAAATTCACAGGTCCAGATTTTAATTTCCAGAGAGAGAAGGAAGAGCAAGAAGAGGAGAACCAGGTTTGATCATTTCAGAAGAGTCAATAGTTAAAACATTCATCTGCTGTGAGAAGACAGATTCATATGCCTGCACTGCCATATTCGTCTTCACTGGCCCATGTAAGTCCTTTGATCAGAGGTTTTAGAACAGCCTGCCTAGTGCGTAAAACTGATGTTGGAGTAAAAAGATGTGTCTTTATTTTGCATTAGACAGTAAATAAAATGGGCATCCCTAGCAAAATAAAAGTCTGTTTGACCTCCCTCTAAGCAGTCTGGCTAAATCCCGGAATAGGTTGACAATGAGTTGTTATGGAGATGACAGTGCAAGAAGAAAGAAAATATATGTTTAATGTGAAAACAGAGAATTAACCTATAGCCTAACAGTTCTACTATTGCACTATAAATACCACTATAAATACAAGCCAGGGAAAACCTGACTTGGATAGAAGATGTCTGAACACACTTTAGGCCAGCATAGGAAAGTAGAAGTTGGTTGCATTTGAAGGGTACAAATTGATTAGGGAAGGACTACTTCAAAGAAGAAACTGTGAAGATGAACTCATTTCTTAAAAGACTTTGACAAACACATAGAAAATCTGCATATCTCTATCCTTAAATAGCTGAATTTTTATGTGTACCAAAACTTCTATACACAAATCATCTTTACTAAAAAAAAAAAAGAACCTTTTTTATAACTTAATGTGTAAATTAGGTAAATACTTTTAAAACATTGTTTTCCTAAATGATGGGTTATGCAAATATACCTTCTACAGCCCTTAATCTTTGCTTTCCTACCTTCAGATTGTTCTGATTTTTGAACTACTGATCAACTACATACCCAACCAAAGCCAATCCAATGTGAGATGCTCGATTCCTATGATAATCGTGGTATTTCTAAAAAAGATTCTGAAAGTTGTAGCCCAGCTGGCCAGAAAACTAAGGCCCTAGATGCAAGATCTCTATATATCATTAGAGCAAGGCAATAAGTGAAACGTCATCGATAAAAAATTTTCGTATCATATGTAACATAAGTTAAATGTTACAAGAACAAGATTTGCATGAAGCATTTCTAGCAATATGTATGAACCCGGGGGGGGAAGGTGTATTTAATAATATTCATGAATTATGAATTCTTATATCTAAGTTTTCTTGCGTCCTACATTTTAGACAGCTTCCTGGTTTGAAACATCATTGTTATGAGATAGCTGGATGTCCTTTTTTTGTTATGGTGGATAAACTTGTAGCATCTGTGACGTTCATGTGATTCTTATTCCCATTGGAGGATGAAGTTTCCTTTGGCGAAATGAGATTCTGGCAAAAAAGGCTATTAATAAATGTAATTTCTTATGCGTAGCAAAGTATTTTGTGTACTTGCAGCATGGGGAATTCTTCAAATGGTTTTCTTTTATGAATAATTGTAAATTTAATGTTGGCATCAATAACTTCTTTAAATGGCTCATTCTATATCTGAGTTACACACTTCTCAGCAGCAGAGCTCAGCTTTAATGAATCTTGTGCATAATTTTAGTTTATACTGTGTGAATACAAAAGCAAGGAAGAGGCTAGAATTTTTCAAATTACCTGCCTTTTAAATGGTTTGGGGAAAAAAGGAATGCATTACAGTTTGGTCATGAGACTGCAAAACACAAGGGAATCAACATTGCTTGTTTTATTATTCAGTTGCAAAAGAAATTCAGAGAAATAAAATGGCAGAACACCTATTGAAGAATAAAAGTTTTGTTCAGATCTAGACAAGAAGGATTTAGCTGAAAACAACTTTCTTCTAGAGTCTGTGGGTTTTCTGTGGGCAACTCCAACTGTAACCAAACAGTTATTTGAAGCTGCAAAGTTATTTCCTCATGAGGCATCTCTATATGCTGGTTTGAGTTCTCTCCACGTACGATACAGAACAGGGTAAAGGAAGGTACAACTATAGCTTGAACTCTGTCAAAGTCAGTGTTTATACTGACTCAGAAAGTCCTCAGAAAGGAAATTTTTTTACATGATGTCATTCCAACAGTTCAATGTCTGTGAAAAAATTTTACTGTTAGGGCTTTAAATCTCCCTCACACCCCATCATGGTAAACAGCATACAATACAATACCTCAAGAAGGCTTTGGCTGAAATGATTGCCTTGGTTCCCACCAAACACTTCAGGAGCAGGATCAACTTCTATTCAAATTGAATAACAATAGGGAAGATAAATATTCAAATGTGGGATGTTTTGGAAGATGTTAGGCTCAGCAATCGATGCAAACCAGAAACCTATTCCTTTACTCAATCAAATAATTGAGAAGAAGAGAGAAAAGAAGATAAAAACCAAGTTTTCCTGGGTTTTACTGAAAGGGAACTGGCCCTCTGCAACCTTTTTTAGCACTCCATTTTATCTGTGTATGATGTGATTTCCAACTACAGAGTTTTTACATACAATAATCAGAAAATCACAAAATAGTTGAGTTTGGAGAGAACCTTTAGAATTTGTCTAAAAGTCCATGGACCTCCCTGTTCAAAAGAGGGTCAGCTACAACAGGTTTCCCTGGTCCATGTCCAGTCAGATTTTAAATGTATTCAAGACTGGAGAGTCCACAGCCACTCTGGACAACCTGTTCCAAGGTTCAACTTCTCTCACTGTAAAAAAAACATTTTTCTTAATTTTGACTGTATACTCAGTTTGTGCCCACTTTGAGTATCTTTTCTTGTCCCTGGGCACCATTCAGAAGAGGCTGGCTCTGTCTTCTTTACACCTTCTCATCAGGTATTTATGCACATTGATCAGAACACCCATAAGCTTTCACTTCTCCAGGCTGAACAGTCCCACATCTTAGCCTCTCCTCATCTGATAGATGCTCCAGTGCCTTAATCATCTTTGCATTTCTTCACTGGGCTCACACCAGAACCCGCTTGTTGCTGTTTTACTGGTGAACCCACAGCTGAACCCAGCACTGCAGATGTGCCCTCACCAGTGCTGAACTGAAGGGAAACATCACCTCCTTTGACATGGTGGCAATGCTCTTCAAATCAAACCAGGATGCTGTTAGCTTTTTTTGCCTCCGTGGCACACTATTGGCTCATGCTGAACTTGTAGTCCACCAGGACTTCCACATCCTTTTCTGCAAAGCTATTTTCCAGCTGGTAGGCTCCCAGTGTGTACTGGTGCATAGAGTTATTCCTCACTGGGTGCAGGACATAGTATTTCCCTTTGTTGAACTTCATGAATTACTGTTGGCCCACTTGTCCAACTTGTCATGATTCCTCTGGATGGCCGCACATCCAACTGTTCCTCGCAGCTTTAGATCATCTGTAAATATGTTGACATGTGCATTCTGCCCCATCATCCAGATCAGTAATTAAAATGTTAAACAGTATTGGCATCAGTATTGACACTTGTTGTATACCCCTGATGACTAGCTTCCAGATGGATTTTAAGCTGCTGATCATAACCCTTTGAACTTGGCAATTCTTCCAGTTTTCAGTTCATCTCACTGTCCATTTATCTAGCTCATAATTCATCATCTTTCTATGAGGAAGTTTTGGGAGACAGTATTGAAAATCTTGCAAAAGTCAAGATAAACAACATCTACTGGTCTACTTTTACCCACTGAATTAATTGCTGTCATAGAAGCCTATCAGCTTGATTAAGCATGGTTTCCCCTTCATGAATCCTTACTGACCACATGTAGTCAATTTTTTGTCATGTGTCTGGAAATAGCTTCAAGGATTAGTTACTCCATCATGTTCCAAGGTGTAGGGATGAGCCTAATAGGCTTTTGTAGTTCCCCAAATCCTCCCCTTAGCCCTTCATGAAGACAAGGGGTTTGCTTGCATCCAGTCCTCAGAAACCTCTCCCAGTCACTATGATCTTTCAGAGAACCAAGTGTGGCCTTGCCATGACATTTGCCAGCTCACACAGCCCTTATGCGTGCATCCTATCAGGCACCATAGAGTTGTGTATGCCTAGATTTTTCAAATAAAACTTAACCAGGTTCCACTTCCCTGAGGGTAAGTCATGATTCTTTTAGACTTTCCCACGCATCTCAGAAGCCTGGGATTCCTGAAGCCAGGTCTTACTATTAAAGACTGAGGCACTGATGACCTCAGCCTTTTCCATAAATCCCAGCACGAGTTTCCTGATTCCTTCAGCACTGGACTCACATTTTCACTAGTATTCCTTTCACTTTAATATACCTGTAGAAACCCTTCATGTTTCCTTTATCAGATTCAGCTACATGTAGGCTTTAGCTTTCCTAATTCCATCCCAGCATACTTGAATAGTCTCTGTATTCCTTCTGATCTTGCTTCTACCTCCCATATGCATCCTCCTAATGTTTGAGATTTATGAGGAGCTTCCTTTTAACCCATGCAGACCTTCTGCCACCTTGGCTTGATTTTCTGATCTTTGGAATGGGCTGTTCTTGAGCTTGGTAGAAGTGATCTTTTAAAATCAACTAGCTTCCTGTGATGTCTTTTCGCTCATGGACCACACTCCATGTGATTCCTCCAAGCAGGTCCCTGCAAAGGGCAAAGTCTGCTCTTTTGAAGTCCAGGGCTGTGATCCTGCTTTTTGCCTCATTCCCTCCAGAGCTCTATCATCTCATAGTCACCACAGTGAAGGCAGTCCCTGACCTTCTCATTCCCTGCCAATTCTTCCTTGTTTGCAAGTATGAGGTCCAGCAGAGCACTTGTCTCTTTGGCTTCTTAATTGCTTGTGCCAGGTGATTCTTCAAAACAGAAAATATTTAAGGATCATATAAGTACTTGAATTAAGCCATCCAGCATCCTAGATAATTCAAATGTCTCACATGTAGATAGTATGACATAAAGTCATTAATTATTTATCCAGGCTTAGAACATATGACTAGAAGGTGCCTAGGCATCCTGTTTCACATCTCAGGACTATGCTTTATTTTTAGTTGCACATTAGAAAACACTATTTGCATGGCATGTCTTTGTCAAGTGATGTTTATTTTGATTTTGGAGGTAGTGTTGCTGCAGTTGAGCTCATAACTGCCAATATCTTTACTGATCAACAAACCAATGTCAGAAAAGTGCAAAAAGAACAATTACAGAATGAAATAGGTACACCTTTTAAAGGCTTAGAATCTAATAAGGCCCTCTTGAAAATGGCTGATTTTTTCCCTTGTCTTGCCTGATCTTCCTCCTCCTGCCCAGTAGGAAAGTTGGAGTTGCTGGGACCCCAGGGAAGAGTTTAATGAATAAGTGTTCTGTGTTCTACATTATATGAATCCTGCCTTAAAAAAAAAAAAAAAAAAAAAAAAGAAAAAAAGAAAAAAAAGTTGTTAAAGTTGACGAGCTACAGATTTGAAGTCTTTCTTTCCACTCACACATGTCTTGAAAAATAAGATTAAAGACAAAATAACCTCCAGCTGACATTAATAAAACTATCCTCTTGCAGTTTGGATAAGACATAAGGGCTAGACTTTGAAGAGCTGGAGTCTAAGACATGCTCCAAAATTTAGACCGAGACTCTTTAGTCCTGATTTTTTCTCCAAGCAATGAGCTCTCAGCATTTCTTAGCAAAGAGGACAGAAATTTCTGAGGGCTGATATGTCTTGAAGAGTGGGTCTTTTAAAGATGGATTCAACATCTTACTTCAGAAGTGAGTGAAACACTGATTTAAATATAAGGCCTGAGGTCTATTCCTGCAACAGATCAAGTGTGAGTATATCCTTTGCATTGGGTCACTCCCTAGGTATATCCTTTAGTGCTATGGTGTGAGATCAGGATTACGGTGGATGAGAAAGGGAGTGAAGGAGGGACTCAGGGGCTTTTTAGTCTCCCTTTTGCTTTCTGTGCCACCCTGAAAATCTGCACTGTATTTTACACTTTATTTGAAGATTTGGTTAAATACTTGTAAGTTGTAGTACACATTTCTTCTTACCATTGAGTTTTTGAGCGGTCATGTGAAAGTAAGATTTTACAGTAGTTCCCATATTCTTTACAGGCTTGAACCCAGCTGTAAGACTTAGGAGTAGTAATTCCTCCTTAGTGACCTTGATATTTAGATAAATCTAGCAGATCTATGAAACAAAAAATACTCTTAGAGTATCTCTTCTAAGATTATATTGGAGCAAACCCCAAAAGTCTTGGCGACTGCTGCCAAACGAGGGCAACAGACACAAAGATGGGCCTAACTCTGGGCAGATATGTTGCTATGTCTCTGTGTATCAGGGTGACAAATTTGATGAGATCTGGTATGAAATTGTGAAAGGCTAGAGCAACATGCCAGGAAGAACCATATTCCTACTGCAGAAAGCCACAAAGGATATCAGGCAATACTCTACAGCTACCTGAAAGGAGGATGGAGAGAGGAGGTGGCTGGTCTCTTCCTCCAGGTAACAAGTGATAGGACAAGAGGTAATGGCCTCAAGCTGTGCCAGGGGAGGTTTAGGCTGGGTATTAGGAAAAATTTCTTCATTGAAGAGTAGTTAGGCACTGGAACAGGCTGCCCAGGGAAGTGATGGAATCACCATCCCTGAAAATACATCATGCAACTGCATACATAAAAACAGAGGGTCAATCCTACAGAAAAGCTTTTTAAACCACTATGGAAGGCTAAAATAGCAGGTGTTTTACAACCAGCATCCTGGAAGGACTATGGTTTTGGGGCCTGTACGGCATTCATTCGTTGGGATGCTTCCTCTCAATGATTTATATTATATTGGCTGTTTGATTCTTGGCAATGCTGGATAACATGTATGGATAGGCTGAGCCAGTAGAATTCATACAGCGTAGGAGATTGTTTCTGTTTCTGTTAGACTTGGTCTTGCTCTGATCCTCACCCTTTTTGCCTTCCTAGTTCTCTAATGATGAATGAGCTCCGCATTCCTGAACATGAAAATGAACTACATTTTCTATGAACTGCGCGTTTAAACTTTTGGGAGTTTATGAAATACACTGCCACTTTATCAGGTGGTACTTATGCAGCATATTAGGGAAGACAGGCACTGTGCTTTCTTATGAAAGGTTAGTTCTTCTTGATATGTCCCTTAGCAAACATATGAAGGATTTTGTGGATGTGCATGAAACAAGGCAGAGCTGCAACAACTGTGACTTTAGCCAGTTCCACTGCCAAAGTCCTAGCAAAATTATTCATTCGCAGATAAATCTTTACTTGGTTCCCCTCTTAATACTATTTCTGGACCCTAGAGTCCTTTCTAAAAAGCCTCGGTGGAATATTTTTCTTAGTTTTTAATTAATTATCTGCAATGTAAATTAATGCACAATAGTGGTTGTTTTTTTTTTTTTTAAGTCTAGAGGAAAGCATTTTCATTGTAAATTAATAAATTAAGATTCCTCCATCAACAATTTTCCCATGGCTAAGCTATATCTTTTCTGTTGTAAGGCTCCAGACTCTCCTTCATGGTGTTGCTCCGCAGCAGTAAAGAAAGAAACCACCACTTCACAATGCTAAGCACTCCAGTGGGAAACACAAACAGAGTGCATAAACCAAAGCATTCATTTCATGAGATTTTATTAAAAGGTTTCACCTTTAAATTGATCTGTCATATGCTGTTGAGAAACTTTTTACCACAGTTTATTTTAACTATGTAAAAAAACATTAAAGGAATGAAAATTCTGCAGTTTTTCATATAAAAGGCGTGACCTCTTACACACTACCAGGAAGCTATAGTGCATTTAATCATATTGGTTGGAAAGCAAAATCATGCCGAATGTGAGGATTTTTTATTTTTTGCTCCCCCCTCAATTCTTAGAAATGACCCCAACCTTGTTAACATGCTACAGATTTCTGTGTATCTCTACAGCAGGCTCTTTGGAGTTCACTCAGAGAAAACTACAGTGAATGATTAAAAGATATCCTCTAGATGAGAAGGACATTCAGTAATTTATAAATCATTCATTTGTGACATAGCTTTATACAGCTTTTCAAGGAATTGCATTAGCTGCTTTTGCGGTTTCCTCAAATGTTGCTTTCAGTAGACAGTGTCATAGGTCATTACCAGTTTTTCCCTTATGTAAGCAATTCCAACTTTCTATTAAAAATACTAATTTCCACCCCACTACAGTATCTTTTGAAGTCGCATGTATATTAAAAAAAAAAAGTCACAAGTTGCTTTGAAATATTAAAGGAATATATTTAAGTGAAGGGCTTTCAGGCAGGTTGTTTTTCTGTATTCCTGATGACAGAAAGATTTTAGCCTACAAAGTCAATAGTAAATTTTATTAAAGTCATTATTTTCCTGTTACAGGCCTTGTGCTTTAAATAAACTATAGCTGACAATGCTGTCTTACATACTGTCATGCTGTAAAACAGCCTTTCTTTATTACCACAGGGACAACTCATTTAGAACTTTGAAAGTGTTTTCACACTGGAGTTGCTCATTTGTGGTGCTGGCCCATGGCTGTTCTTGACGAATACCTTTTATAGCTGGAAATTTCTCCTTCTTGCTTTTGAAGATACAGGGGATGAAAAAAAAAAAAAAGAACTTGCAATCCCAACATTTTCCTGTTAAAGATAAATATTCTACCCCCAACATCGGAGACATATTTCAATCTCAAGCTTGAAATATCTTACCCTAACCCAAATTTTTCTCAATTACTCTGGTGCAAGTGGAAGGTAGTTCCAAGTAAATAAAAAGGAGCCATTCCTGTTATTCTAATGTTGTTATTTGATTAATATTACAGGCATGGGCCCCTGGCTGAGGATGTGATTTCCCAAGATTGCTGTTTTGGTAGGAAAGTCAGCACAAGAAATTTTCGCCCTCTCCCTCTCTCTGTACTCACTCCTTCTCTGCTGCAGGCACCTTTCCTAAATGAGACTGGCACAACTATTTGCAGGACCTTGGCTTTTTTTTTTTTTTTTTTAAATTTCTATTGTAGGCTCTAATCAGTTCAGTCTGCCACATGGTCCTACAAGAAGTGGCACACCTAGGGCTCAAGCCAGGAGTGAACTAAGATGAAGTGGAAATAGGTGGCGATGACAGAAGAGGTTTTTTGAGATGGTTTTGCTGCTGCTGTGTTCAGTTTTCTGACCCTTCAGGCAGAGGCACAGGGCCAGTCCCACTGGGGATCATGCTGCAGGGCAGTGAGACATCCATCCCTGCTTGCTGCAGGGAGGCCACATGAAGCATGAAGTTGAGCATGGGTGTTAGTATCCTGACTCTGAGCCCTACCCAACCAGCAAAAGAAATAAAGGTCAGAAGAGATGACATAGGCACTTTAATGTCTTCTGACTCCCAGTTTCCTATCCTCTCCCTAAGTAAAATAATTTTTTTAAATATAAGAGTATAAGAAGAATAGGTTTTGGCTCTTTGCATTGGATATATCTGCTTGCTCTTCATGCAAAATGTCTATTTTCACCCCGTTAGAAGCAATGTTCTTGACTGCCTAACTTAGCTTCAGGCCTTCATCACAGAGCCATCCTTCCTGCTCCCAGAACTTTTGTCAGCTGTTGTTATCATGCAAATAGGACTGCAGCCAGGCCAATTTTGTAAATTGTCCAGATGAATAAGTTATATGAGCAAATGTTGCTTGAATTACAGATGGATTGCTCAATCTTTGTATTTTGCTGTTCTGAATATATTTCTATGAATTATGCTGTCTATCTTGATATCTGAAAAATGAAGGTTTTCTCTTTAAACCTGTGTTAAAATGGTACTGTTAGAGTAATTCAAATGTAGAGTTGGAAAACACCATATGAGATATCTAGCTGATCTCTCACCACCACAAGGGAGTATCATTGCCTAGAACCTGCCCCAAGTGTTTATCTAAGCTTGGTCTAACCTCATAGCTAAAAACCTTTTCCCTCTTCAAAGTCACCTTTGAAGCAAATGAAACCATTTGTTTCCTGTTGCCCCCCACCCCCCACCCCTTTTTGAGCTTTGGGGAAGAAGTGAGTGTTACCTTTTAGTAGTGACATTTTATGTACTGAAGATGGACTTTTTACTTTCTGATTTCCAAACTGCCCAAGCTGCCCAAACCCAGGTTTCTCTTACAAGTCACAGTCTCTAACAGTTCACTGTTGCTAAAAGCTCCCATTTCCCTTTTCTCCTCAATATCCCACCTCGAAATCTTCACTTACCATGTACCAGCACACACGCCCATATGATCTCTATTATAGCACACTTAAAAAGCACACACCAGAAAACAAGCCTAGCAAAAACAGCCTGATGGCTTTCCACTGGGCTATTAAGTTAAAGTGGCTGATGACAGACTCTAGTAAAGATCAAAATCAGTGCAACGGGGTGGATGTATCACACAGCCCTGAGTAGGAAAAGACTATGAATCAGGGACGATGGAGGGGACAGAAGGCTGTTTGGATGGCTCTCGTGCCCACAGACCTACAGCCTCAGAGCACAGAATAACGCTACATTTTATTTGGCACAGCTGAAGGCTGCTGCTGAGAGCCAGTGCTTCTCTCCCCTTTCCACACTGCTGTGTTCCCACCTTTTTCTTTAGGGCTGGATCAGTGAATCACATACCTTCATGATCTGATAATTTGATGGGCTAGTTTTCCATCAAGCCAGTAATCAACCTCGCTCATAGCCTCCTATGCACTGGATCAGATGTGAATGAAACAGGAGGAGCAAGTCGGCAGACATGGGACTCTTGGCAACAGTCACAGTTGATAAAAATTAAACATCAAACAAGACAGGACCGAATTCTTCTTCTTATTTGTGCTGATTGACTCCAATCTGTTTATAACTTTCTGTGAGTGTGATACCCCGTACTAGATCTATGACTTCAGAAGAGGTCTTTTCCACTCCCAGTGAAACTTCCAGAAATGTGGGTTGCCTTGGGTAAAGGCACAAGGGTCTTGACACAGTACAGAAGCTTAGCATTCATTCTTAGGTTATAATATTTTAATCATCTAATTCAGAAACAGTGACTATCCTACTTTATTCAGTTAGTCAAATTAACAAAAATACCTCAACTCAAGTAGTAGCAATTGGACAAATACTGAAAAACACCATTAGAAATGGGAAGCTCCTCATGGAAAACTCTCAAATGGAGAGGGAGACTAAACGGGTCTTGAGTCCATTGCTATGAATATTCTTTATGGTGTGACCACTCCAGTCACCTTTTCCCCCAAGAGGTTATCTTACTTGTTCATTGTACACTTCTAGGAACTGTTCCAAACACAAAGGTTATAAATCTACCACTTGTCAGCTTAGGCTTTATGTAGAACATGCATCTGGTGCTCTGTTAATGTCCTAGAGCTTGTGATTCTTGACAGAGGATATGTATTTGTAGGTACCAAACCAGAAGGTCACATTTAGAATCTGAGTCCATGTACTGTACACATGATTTATAACAAATATTCTCTCTTTGGGTCACCTGTGATTTAATTTGTTGCCATTCGGACTTGTTTTGTATGACAGAATTTAAACACACATCAATGATTTTTTAGTCTCAGTATGTCAGCTGTCTAGGAGTAGCAGCAGTATTCCAGAAATTATATTTTGAGCACCCATGTTATGGTGATTTTTAAGACGTGCTTACTGGTGTTATTGTGTTGCAATTCTTCTCCTGGACATCAACACGTATTTTTCCCTGTCATGGTGTGGATTTCAGTAGACTAAAATGCTCAGGAGTGTTAACTGTCTGTTGCACAACCATTTGTCCCACCTGCAGAAATGCCCAAAGATTGTTACCCAGACAAAAGACATACGAAGACTGTTTCAAATTCTGATTTGATTGTTTCAATATATAGCAGTAGATATCCAGCTTACATTTTACAACTAATTTTTGCTAGGTCTTCTTGCCAGAAACTGAGCTTTTATTCCCTCTTCCACCCACAGTAGTGTCCCTCATGCTTCATGTAGCTAAAGTAGATTCTATCAAAAAGCATGATTTGTGATGTTTGTGTGTTACTGTTTACTTAAAAGTACTAAAACCACCTTTTCTTATCAACAGGAAACTTTCAAGATATTTAAAAGCATGCCTTTAAACCTTCTGGCAGCAATAAAGCAAAAATGGCAGGTGGCTGTATGAAAGAAGAGGGATATGTTTATACTATAACTAACTGGGGATGGGGGGGCTGAATTATACCATATACAGTGGGCTGGAGTTTCATCTCACTTACAAAGGTGCAAATGCAGAGTAATACTCTGTTAACACCAGTGTTTTTAAAAAAAGTCAGACTTTATCTCAATGTGCGTATATAATATCAGACTGTATTTCCTCTGAAAAGAGATGTATTAAATTTGTTTGGGTGAGGAAGGACAAAGGGCTGGTTCTCCCATTTTCCTGCTGAACCAGGCTTAAGTGTGCATTTGTTTGGTTGCCAATGTACCACCAAAAAGCATATAAGTGATTTGAGCACCTGCATTTCTCAATTTATGAAGCTGAAACTTCTCAAGTCTATAACACTGCTTAGATGCTTTATTGTTTGGATACGCTAGTGTATATTGTGCTTAAGTGGAATAAGGACTGTAAGGGAATTTAGGCTTGTCTGGTCTCCGATTTGGCAGTCTTTGAATCACAAAGGATTAAAACGCCTCAGAACTGGTAATGTTTGAGAATTGTTTCCTTTATTCTTGTAGCTGGCTGTGGGAAAGGGAGAGGTATCACACCTGTTTTGATGCTAAAGGCCCCTTCTGTTACAAAATGATTGTCCTTGGTTAAAAAATAAAATAAAAGTGCCCCTAAAGACTTGAAAGGCAGTAGTTTAACAAGCTACATTACTTCAACTATTTTTCTCCCTCTGTCTTTTCCGTCTAATAGACTCCTTGGTGTTAGTGACCAGAGTGACACTGGAGGCAGCAGGCAATGACACATTACAGGCATTCCTCTAACTGACTTTTATCCAGTGACTTTGAGTGCAGGTGCGAACTGAATTGTGCAAGGTAGCTCAAACTCCCTCTCTCTGATTTCAGTCTTTCCAGGGGGTCAGCTGCTTATGAAGAATATCCATTATTTATACCTTTCAAGAGAATTACATCAGCAGGAACATATGTCTTCATGTAATAAAGCTAGAAAGTACCATGCAAAGCCATGCTGCTTTAAATATGTATGTGAAACACAGTAAGCCAAGTTCTGTATTGACTTGTACCTCTCACACCACTAGCTTCGGCAGAAGCACGCTCCCTGTAAGCCAGTAAATTTGGCTCAGCGGACCTAATGTGTGCTTGCTTCAGCTATCGCAGTTAGACATACAACTGTGTACTCATGTGTGATGTGTAGACACAGGGCTTCAGTCCCTCCATTATCTGCTGGTATCAAGAACGATGTGTGGTGACATGCTTTCTTCCTGGGCATGGCTTAAGTGTCAGTAATCATGTATTGCATGCAAACATAGGGCAATCTGCATCCTTCCAGGAGATGAGGTGAGTCTCTGTCAAAGACTACATTCATGTGTTATGGAGATTTAGTCTCTGCCAGCTGATCAACAAACACCTTGGCCTTCATTAAAGAAATCAAATTTACATCTCCAGAAGCAATGGAAACTTAAATGTTGTTTCATCCTGACCTCTGGCTCTGAGCTGTGGCATTACTTATCCTGAGCAACTACATTCCTCTTGGCAAAATTAATTAATTACGCTGTCAGGGCAGGTCCCTTTCCTTCCTCAAGGAAGAAACTGCATCACATTAGCTACCAGTCAGCTTCAAACCTTTCATTTTGGGGTACACTCAAAGAGTGCCTAGCCAGAGAGAAAACTGGAATCAATATACTAGGCCAGCACAATCTGGATTTCAGGTCAGCATGTGGAGAGAGAAATGGCATTTGTGAGACTGCTGTTTCTGGGTAGAGGGCAGACTTATCCTCAGTCTCCTGGTTGTGTCTACAGCAATTGACCCCGGGACATTATGAGAGCAGTTTGCATGAAGGTGATTCACTTTAACTGTTGTAAGTCTTGTTGAGAGGTACATCCAAACCTCCATTTTCAGATGTCTCTAACAGTGAATTCCTCCAAGGATCAATTTTATTGATACCCTTTCCACTATTTAATGCAGTCTGGAAGAGAAAGAGTTAAAATGTGACAGACAAATGCTAACAGATTGATGCATATCAAGCAAGTGGGAAAAACATTTGCATGCTCCAGAAGCTAACGGAGTGCTAAAAGACAGTGATAGCATAAGTGAGATTGAAGGAATAGACATGATCCCAAAACTGTCGTTCCTATGGGCTGGATAAAAAGTAAAGCTTCTGGTGACAGCTTTCTTTCAATTTCAGTCCAAGCCGGAAATCCATAGCCACTTTTGAACTGTGATCTTGGTACCACAAAAACACCTACTGGCATAGAGGTATGGCTCTTGCTTTATACTGGGCAAAACTTTTTTCATTGGAAAGCCTGCAACTGTCTCCAGCCCACAGCCGGAATTATTCTCAGTTTCCAGGAGGTGTGATAATGACAAATTTCAGCAAGATTGAAATTGGTCCAATT
This sequence comes from Strigops habroptila, assembly GCF_004027225.2. Classification (NCBI taxonomy): domain Eukaryota; kingdom Metazoa; phylum Chordata; class Aves; order Psittaciformes; family Psittacidae; genus Strigops; species Strigops habroptila. Next base: position 62,965,485 of record NC_044279.2, on the reverse strand, counting down.
TCAATGTTCAAACATTTCATATTGGATACTAAAGTGTAATGATTTCAAATACATTCTATTTCAAATAAAGAGTTTGGCTTCGAATGTGCAGTACACAAATAGAAAATTTCTATCAACAACATTTACTGAACTGGAAATCTTTCAGGATAAGCCCTCTGAAAGTTAAAACAGACATCAGGCTACACATCTAGATGAAAGACTTCCACAGCTTTATCCATGCAATTCACTCAGAAGCCAAATTTTCAAAGCTTCAGTAAAAGTATCTGAGGTAAAACTATATTGATAGCCCTATACATGAAAAATACAATATCTACTCTCTCTTACGGTATTAGGTTGGAGTCTTTATCTTACGCTTAGAAAACAAGTGGTAAGTCCAAGCCCTTTCACCAATAGTATTTTAATGAGAATTTCCAAATAACTCCTAAAACCAGATGAAAACCTGTTAGCTGATCTTCACATAAAAGATGTTACCACATTTACATTACTGATTTAGGAACCTACTTCTCTGGTTGTATCCAGTGTCATCCTGTATTTGTCTTTCATCCTGACATGGTCTTTTGAAAGCCTTATTTTAAAATTCAGATGATTGAAATTACTTGTTTTACTGCTTCCTTCCAAAATTTGGTCTTAGTAGACAATTATGTCTAATTGAGACACTATTTTCTGACTCTGCCTTCCACCTTTTCACTCAGTCTTTCTGATAGCAACCATCTTGCCACCCATCCATCTCCTTGTACTACCAAGAGCCCTGGCTCATGCATAGTTTCACTAAAGACATTTCACATTCGTACCCCTCTTCTGCTGCCTTTACTCAACATTTATAGTAATCTTCTCTGACCTTCTTGAAACCAGCCAGCTTCCCATTCCCATGACATGCTCTTCTGATCTCTAATTCTGACTGTGTTACAGTATACGTAGATCTTCCTGAAACTTCACCTCTTTTATGCTGATTTAAACTTATTCTCAAAATCTCTGCTCCTACTTGCCTCCAATTTCACCCTTGTTTGGTCATAATTTTATTGCCAGCTGTGATGCCAATCTCAGTAATCAAGGGCCATAGATCTTTTCATATCTACTATATTTCATGTTGCCTCTTCATAGTGCACATAGATGACTATGTCATTATAGTCCACATTAAGTTAATTAATGTTGATGTAAATTTTTCATCTCGAGATTCTCTTCTATTGTGACAGCTATAGGAATTATTATCAGAATTGACTGTTGTCCATGGGCAGACAATCTGACCATTAACATTTCCTAATTTTACACATTTAAATAACATACAAACCCAGCTATGTGACTTCATGTTCCTGCTACACAAAGATGTTTTTCCTTCCAGACTTCTATGATTATAATGTAAAATAGAAAGAGAAAAAACATTCCATCTATTCTCATACTGTGTGTAAAATCATTTACTATGTTTTGTCCCAGGGGGGATTGTAAATTCATTGAGAAAGAGATGTCAATACATAATTCACAGCACTTAGCACAGTGAGGTATCAGTCTTATTTCAACATCTGATTTTCTTACATAAATTGCTTTAACTAGTCTAGAGAACCAATTTTAAGATGCTAAAATCTGCCTAATTATGTGGTCTAATTTTCTAAACAATTGAATGAGCATCTCTTCTTGTATCGTCATCATATATATGTGCTTTCATATATGCTGTTATGCTAAGCAAGCAGTTTCGTATCTTGTAAATATCTGAAAAATGAGTATATTTTGATAGATTTTCTTAAGGGATTATTAATTCATGTACATAACCTTCTAAATGACCTAGGATCAAGAAGCTCCTCTAACCAAAGCAGAGATTTGTATTGAGCGTTGCATACTCTTTGTATTGAAAGTGGCCTATATCTGTTGTTTATTTTAGACTAGTTACCTTTAAAGAAGCTATATTCTTTTAGTGAACTGTTGGGGGTGGTGAGGGAAACAAGTCTAAGGAGGTATTATTGGATTATTCCCTCTTCTAGGACAGAATCTGTTTGTATAATCAGAGATATGCCTTAAGTGGTCTTTAAAGAAAGTTAGATTTTGTTTAAAAAAGGGGAAGGAGGAGGCTTCATTAAGTAGACTGACAGGCTCCATAGATTTCTCAAGTGTTTAAATTAAGGATTGTGAGTTCTTGAAACTTGACAAGGAAAGCAGGATTGTCACTGCTGGCTGTCTGTATCAGAGGTAAGTGCAGATTAAGCTTTTCCTACCTCTATTATAAACATATTGCTCCTGTTCTCAAAAGTTCAGTGAAATAGAAAAGAGACTATTGTTTCTTATTATAAAAAAAAAAATAAACTACATGTTTAAAGTGTCAGTTAAAATTCTAAGGTACTAACAGTGCTCAGATGGCACTCATTATTATTCTAGTGGTAACTATTTGGCACTTGACACAAACTCGCTAAAGAAATAAAATTTAAATTAATTGTATCTGGACACCTAGGACCAAATTATAAGAGTAGTCATGATGAGCATGGCATACTTTAAATTGTGTTCAACCATTTATGTTGATTTTTCTAGAATTATTTAATGTATCTTGGTTTAACGATGATGTTGAATTCATGCACTTGCATGGCATGTTTTCTGGAAGACCAATTCTTGCACAGTGCAAATCTCTCTGCTTGTTTTTATGGATGTAAATATGGCAGAACAGCATGAATTTCGGATGTATTAAAAAAAAATATAGATTTTTTTTTTTAAGATGCACTTGAGAAAAGTAGGTTTTAGTGAACTGGCAAGAGTAGACATCTCCTGAAGCAAAGCTTGGTCAAACCTTGGTTTGTGCAGGCTTTGCATTAAGAAGGGCTGGAGAAGTTTCCTTTTACTACTCAGTCCTACTCAGGGTTCACAAAACAGTTATTTTGTGTCCAGTACAATCATTAATACAGAATTATATACTAACCAGGCAGTTGTTACAGACATAGATTTCAGCTAGCAACATGGGTGTCAGAGAACATACAGGTGGCTCAAAGCAACTAATTGATCCTTCTCAAACTGACACTGAAATGGTCTCATGCTTTCATCACTTGTATCAAGCAGCATTGCTGAAGATACTGGGAAGTAGTTATATTTGTTTATGCCCCTCTTGCCTGGCAGAAAGTTTTAAAAGCTGCAAGGATTCTTTTGATTTTTATCCCCAAGAAGTTATTATGCTCATATACATTCTAAGAAAGCACAGTTTTTATAACAGTATCCTGTTTAAATTCATACTACTCCTCTCCTACCCTCAGGATGAAAACCTGTTCATTTGGGGCTTTTTTATTTTAAAGAAAAAAAGTTGTGTGTTGTAGATGTTCATGGATCTGATAACTTCTTGCAGAGAACACCTTATTCACATGCTTTTTTTAGACAATGGTCAAAAGCAAATTAAACTTGATACTTAAGGAGGTTCATACCGTGCACATACATTTGATTTTATAATCACCCCCAAATGCTTCTCTTTCTTTCAGTAGGGGAAAACATGCTTTGGCTGTTTCTGTCACCTGGCTGAAGAATAAAAAAAATAAATAAAAAAAAAGTTACTGTGTGCAGTTAATATCGAACAGCAGCCATCTCCAGATGATCCCTGCTGCATCCAATTTCTGCCAAAATGCTTTCTGTTAAACCTCCATCAAACAGACACACGGCGCACAAAAGAAAACCTCATCACCAAGGGAAACTAATCCACCGGTGCGCAATGTAAGCCTGTCAACTTTTTATTATAAGAAGTCATCACTCATTTCAGTGAAGATTAAAAGTATGACTAAATTGAGAAAATCCTCTTAGCCATTCGGAATTTTAATAGAGGAGAAAAGGGGGTGAGTAAAATTTAAACTGTATGTGCGTGTGTGCCTATATATCTATCTATGTATATGTGTATGAATCAAATATATAAAATTACATATATATCTCCACACACAAATTGTATATTTATATATATATATAGTAGGAGAATGAATGCTGGAAATAAGATGCTTAGAACTGTCCCCTCATCGCCCCACAAAAATAGACTACCAAAAATTCATACATAAACATGTAGCCTTGTAGTACGTTTTCTCAGTTACCACAGACAAACAGTTTCTGATTCAGACGAGCTTAAGAGATAAGAATGGAAAATGAGTCCTCACAGCTTTAATTACATCACCACTGGCAACAAGGTGTTACAGTGGCAGAATGACAATTGCTTTTACTCAGAGTATGGATTCAGGGTCAATATGCTATTTCATCCTAGTACACCACAGCAGATGAGCACCATGTTGTTTCTATATTGGCCTTGCACTACTTTATCCCTGCA